>NC_092208.1:93215258-93338062 GCF_043381705.1 Parasteatoda tepidariorum
CAGACGAAGGATATACAACCAGCATTTTAGCAAGGCAACAATCCCCGATCTAAACTGCCCAAGAAACCTCTCCTCTACAATAGCTAGGCTACGTACTGGACATTTCAAGGGCATGAAGATCTCACGCACCCATATAAAATTCTATCCCATGTGCAAGTACTGTCCTCATTTGCAACTAACTCCAGACCATGTTTTTGACTGCCAGGCTATTATCGGCTCCCTCTTTCAACTTGGAGCACCTCCCATCGAAATTCTCCATAGCCATCAGGCTCCAGAACTTGCAAACCTTGTTATCAAGACTTTTGGAGGACTCTAATCTTTGCACTAGCATAGACACGACAACAACAACATTAAATCTATTATTTTCAATGTAAATATAAATAATTTATTCAAAAAGTAACTGCAACAAAAAAAAAATGATAATTTGCATTCATTTGGTCATGTTTGCTGAAGTTTTTGATATTCTTGTAGAAGTGCTGCCAAAAAGGTTTAATTTTTTTTAAAAAAAATTAAAAAATCTGTGCACTTTAAGATTGCATTGACCTTGTAAATTTTTTTTTCCTGGAACTATTGGAGCTGTTCGTAAAGTAATTCTGATTTTTTTTTTCTCAATACAGGACTTCATTATATAATTTCACAGCTACAAACTTAAGCCACATAATTTTTGTATATTTTAACAGCTGATATAGCAAAGGCTTGTTTGTGAAAAAAGTTCGATTGATTCTACGCAGTAGTGTTTGGTGGGTGCCCTTTCAAATATGAAAGCAGAATTTTCGGCATATTTTACTTTTTCACTATCAAAAAGGTAAAAATGGTGTTGAAGCAAAAAAAAAATAATGATCCGCTGTGTATATCGCCACTGCCAAAAAGCTGTTTTGATTAAGATGCACGAAGATGCCCCACTCCAATTGAAGCTTCATTGATGCAAACTGGTGAATAACAACTCGTGAAATCGCTGAGAAAATAAATGATCGAATTTAATCGTTCATGATCATTTGAAAAAAACCGGGGTTTAATAAATATTTTTAGGGGGTAAAACCTTCACTTCAAATAATGAGGTCAAAAATCATCTGGCGAAGTACAAAAATTTTCAGCGCTTGGAATCATGCTACTGCCAGAAAGGTAAATATTCATTCCCTCTAAGAAAGTCCCTTTTCATTTTCATTAAAAAAAATTACTTTTCGAGCAGCCCGATATGTTCCCGCATTAGAAAGTTTTTTTTTTATTGCAAAACTGAACTATTATTAACAAGAAAATATTATATTATTATTAATTTTAAATTAAATCCTGCTGATTGTTTCTTCCCATAAAATATCTCCGACAAGATAATCTTTTTCGAAAGATCCATCCTATTATGCATTTTACAAATCTTCATAACTTATAATAATTTCGTGTTAATATTTAAACATGTCATTGAAAACTGTCTGATGGCATTCGTTCGCTTGGATAATTAGAATGCTAAAAATTTTATCACTTTATTCACTTTTTATATGACAGTAAGTCAAAATTATTTTAAATCAAATTTATCCTCAAAAAGTAAACAAGCTAAAAGTAGAAGTTGACAGTTCTGTGATGATTCTTTATACTAACTGTGACTAATCGCTCACGGTTAAAAAAAAAAAAAATCTTAACAAATCCAATAAATGCCTTTTTTAAGCATTTTTTTTTAAGCAGCAGTGAATGTTTTTCTTCTTCTTTCTTTTCCGTTATCTATTTTGGAACAAGGGACAAATTAGTGTAGTCAAGGCAACATAGTCCTCAAAGTTACTTGCATTAAGGCTTCGTAGTTAAAGGATTGAAGTATTCATTTTTCCGTTGATGATTATGTTTAGGGGGTTCGAAAAATAAAGAACTCTAGGCTAGCATCTAATTTGTACTTGCAATAATAAGGTTTTGAAATATACCGCCAATTTAATTAATTTTTATTGAAAATATTCCCCCAATAATTGTAAAAAATACTGAAATTTTTTACTCACGCGATAAAATACTTAAAGCAATATAAAATATGTATCAATACAGTGTAAACAAAAATATATAAGGAATACAATAACAAAATCATACCTATAACGATTCACGCAAGATTCAAAAAAATTATTTAGTTTGACAGAAGCAATTGTTGAGTCTCTATTGTGCACTTTCAAAGTTCTTTAAAAGGTGTTAAAAAGAAAGCTGCGCCAATACAACAAAGTCACGCGCCGTCATAGGAAAAAACGAAGAAAACTGCGATGATTTTAGAAATGCGTGCCAACTTTCTGTCAGCAAAGGAAAGTGATGAAAATAATCTGTATTAAAAACAGGTTTGATTTTGTTGTCAGGCAAATGATTGAAGAAAAAATTAAAAAAACTACGCTGAAGAAAAATTAGCTACCTGTTGAGAATTTATAAATTGATTACAATATAATACGCTTGTTGATCTTTCATTTGACAAAAATTCTATCTACTTCTTTTTAGAATCGTGAGTAATAGTTGCATATTTTATACAATGCTTCGTCTATTTTGACCGGCAAATAATTAAAAACTTGTTTTATATTCATTTATAAAATTCACTTAGAAGATTTTATACGAGGATGATTTTTTTTCCAGAAGTAATTTTTAATATTGGTTCATTACTCCGAATGTTTTAATTTAATGATTAGGAATTGTAAGACATTACATATTTTTATACACAATATCTAAATGTAAGGTACGGTTTTTATAAGGTTTTTTTAAGATATTGTTAAGGTCTTATAACCCGAGGATAATTTCTTTCAAGTAATAAGTTTTAATAATGTTTTATTACTCTTAAATTTTTATTTTAATAAAAATAGGGAATTGTTCGTAGTTGCAAGACTTAAAACTTTTTATATATTTTTAAACATTACTTTTAAGTACAATGCATTTAGAAGAAAGTTTTTTAAGGTATTGTTAATGTTTCATAATTTATGCGAATTCGGATGAATAATTTCGGATAAATAAAAACACTTTAAGGCTGTTCTTAAATTGTTCTTTTCTTGGACAAATCTATCGATTTTGCTTAAATTTTGCATTTTAGAATATCATTAAGAAGATGTACACATTTATATGCAATCACAATTCAAAATTATTCCCATCATTATTAAACTCAACACTTTATAAATGTAAAAATAATATGCTTGGTATGGAATTAACTTTGAGTAAGAAAGGTTGAGAAAGTTTTCGATTCATACAAAAAGTAACGATAACAAGAGGGTTAAACTTTCGACTTTTCTAAAGACTTAAACTATTGGGACTATATTTTACAGATTGTATTTGACCCTTTTGGGTTACGAATCAGAATGTAATGGTGAGAGAAAAAAAATTTATTCAGAAAAAGGCACGTTTTTGTGTCTAAGATTTTACCTGCACCAATTACATAGCACATTTAAAACTATGTTCCTCTCCCATCAAAACTGCAATATAATCCGGTCATTAGATCAAAAGTTATTAAGGGTGATTATTTTTTTTCTATTTTGCTGACTGTACATTCTAATTGGAAATATTACCTTTTTCTTTTTCTTCAATAGAAACCTAAAAATAAAAAAAAAATAAAAAAAAATGTGTCAAATAATTTAAAGGAAGTTAATTTCTAATGGACAGTGCTGGATTATCCATTGGGCCATGGGCCCCCAATGATAAGGGGCTCCCTTAAAATGAATTTTTTGAAAATAAATAAAAAAAATACTTAAGAAAAAGAATGATTTAAAAACGAAAATCAATTTCAAATATATATGTTATGATTATTTTTTAGTTCTAATTTAACAAAATAAAGTAAAGTTCGATCTATTTTTATTTATTTTAATTTTAAATATGCTTTCTTGAATGAAAACATACACAAATACTTTTATATTTGAATAAATAAAAAAATATACGAGAAAAAAATTTAATCTATGGGCCCCAAAAATTTAAATGACCTAGGGCCCCGCTTGTGCTTAATCCGGCCCTGCTAATGGATGCATAGTGCACCAAAAAATTAACACCCTGCATAACTTTTGATTTGCAATGATTGGTTTTCATGTGCCAGGACTGAATTTTAATGGTTCAGGTGATTGACCTCAAATATGCTAATTAACTAGTGCAGAGGATATTTTAAGTTAAAATCAGACACAAAACCGTACTTTTTCTGAATAATCATAACTTTTGTTCAACGGATTTGGATTTCAGACCCTCGAATTATAGTGGGTAAAGGTAATCTGCAAAATATGATCCCAATAGTTTGGCCAGGAGAACGGTCCAAAGTTTGGATCCCTTTATGTTAATTATACTTTTTGTGAATTTCGCCATATCTGCTTCAATGAGAATTTTTCAAATGAATTTAAAAAAAATTTACGCACAACTATAAATTTATCATTTATTTAATTAATTAAATAATTAAATTAAAAATTTATAATTTATAATTAAAATATATTATAATTTAATTATTTTTTAAATAATTTAAATATAAATTATTTAATTAGTGACCAAAGCAAAATTATAATTTATTATTATTTTTTATTTAACAACAGTAAAAATTTGTTTGAATTGTGAGGTATAGAAATTTTTACATCACTTTAAAGAGTCTATATGGAAACCTACAAAACTTGTTCGAAATAGGTCGCATAACTCCTGAGAAATCGAATTTTAAAGATTCAAATCGATTGCTTTGAATCTGCTCCACCGATTTGGTTCAAATTTTATATTTTGCCATATAAAAGTACACTTTTCAAAATTATGTAAAAAAATTTTACAATTTAAAAGTTTTTCGAATATTATTTTAAAATAATAAAAGTTATGTATAATTGTTAAATTTACACATTGCATGGAATTTTCTTTGGATAAACGAATTTAATAATTGTGAGCGAAAATTTTCAATTCGTTTGAAAAATTCTCAAAGATATGGCGAAATACGCCAAAAGTAAAATTGACATTAAGGGGTCCAAACTTTAGACAGCTCTCTTGACCAAACTATGGGAAGCATATTTCTCAGATTGCAGTTACCCCCTGAATTCATTTCGTAACTTAAAATATCGTCTGTACTCAATAATTAGCATATTTGAGATCATCCCCTCAAATTTTTGAGATTGCGTCCTAGAACGTGAAGATCTGATCATGAGATCAAAAGTTATTCAGGGTGATTCGTTTTTTTATTTTTCTCACAGTACATGAGGATTAAATTTATTGTAATTTGATAAGATAACTTAACCATATCAAATGACCCTATAAATTATAAATAACAAACAGAAAATAAACTAAATATCATTTTGAAATGAAATTAAAATTTGAACAGATCCCCACACCCGAATCAGGTAATGTCAAGTACTTGTAAAAACGTTGCTATTTAGGTGATGTGCAGATTATCTAGGGTGAACCGTTAAAGTGGTAAAAAATTATGTCATTTCTCAAATTATGTTACTTAATCTGCACATTATAGTCACTCGCTTAAAGTCAAGACTGCTACAACAGCAATGTTTCAGTACGCTTAAATGATAATAATGTTAATTTTTTTAAGGAGCGTTTGCTTCCCAAAGAGGGGAACAAGGTTCGAATTCCAATGGCGGCTGGTTCATACGAACTCTGCTCCTGGCTCGCATCGACCAAGTAGAATTGTCCTCAGTGTTAAGCGGATCATGGGTTAGAATCTGTCGGGCTAACCATGGAAGGTTTTCGTGGTTTTCCCATTCATATAAAGTTATTGCAAGTCCGTTCCATCAAGAAGGCGAGTTTGTCTCAATACTTGCTCCAGGAATTCACTTGTCTTATGGGTTGGGATTAAAATGACAAGGCTGCGGAGTTGAAATTTGATAGCTGTAAACTAAGAATTGAGTCGGCAGTTCAACACCAGTTATAAAATCAAATCAAATAAATAACGCATTATTTGACTGAATCAATCAACAATCACTTCAAAAATCAAAATATAAATAATCAAACGGTTTAAAATATTATAACAATTAAGGAAATAATGTCATTTATTTATTTTTCAATATCTAAAGACTCAATTGAAGATAATCAAACAATCAATAAATTAGTTGATAGAATGAACGAAACAAACGTTTGAACTTTAACGTTAGTAAATTGTGGTAAATTCTTGATTCCATCCTTTAGCAGATCACCCTAATTATTCTGTAAATTAGCTAAGCGGTAACATTCTGGTTGAATTTGAAGATTTCCATAAAATTTTGAATTTTTTTTTCTTTCTTGAGGATTTGTTATTACCTCTGCAAATTGTAAAATCAGTCTTTAATTTTTTTAAAATATTTTTCCCCCTACTTAACCTTAACTTTAATCATTTCTACCGAATGACCCAGTGCAGTACAAACACTCACATCAAACATGATTGCCTATTACACAGTAATTGTTTTAGTTTCAGTATCAACTAAAATTATAATTAGAAGCTTAATTATCGTGTCTATTTCATATTTACATGCAATCATATTTTCCATTATATAATTTCAAATCACATTTTCCAATTCAAGAATTAATTACTAAAGCCAATAGTTTACTGTGACTAAAAATTATATACTTCAAAACGTTAAATTTGTAAACGTAAAAGCGTTTTCACCATTAGCGTTGAAAATTTTAAATATCTAAACGAAGAATGCTACAAAACTTAATTAAAACAATAAATATGTAAATTGCTTTTATATCTTTAATTTACTGTTGATGATTGTTTATTAATAAATGGCATATAAGTCCTTTCAAACTATATTCAATTATAAAAAATAATGTAGAAATACATCAAGTTATCTATTGATAGTTCTTTTAATGCTATTTTTAAAGATCATACTTTAATTTGCTTCCAAATAAATATGTTTGCCTGACTGTGCATCCGATGAGTAAATAAAATTGTGTTCTTATGATATATTTCAGCATTATTTAACACATTAAACAAAAATATTCATTAATAAAAGAAGCGAAGTACAACTAAAAAAATGATCTTTGGATTCAGAACACAGTTCGACATTTAAGCATTATCTAACGCATTAAATAAAAATATTCATTAATAAAAGAAGCGAAGTACAACTAAAAATTTGTTCTTTGGATTCAGAACACCAGTTCGACATTTAAGCATTGTCTAACGCATTAAACAAAAATATTCATTAATAAAAGAAGCGAAGTACAACTAAAAATTTGTTCTTACGATTCAAAACATTGATCGACATTTAAGCATTATCGTTTACATTAAATAAATTATTCGTTAATAAATTAAGTAAGGTATAATTAAATAAGAAAAACTTAATTATCATTACATTGCAATTTAACGGTGTGTTAATTTCGCTCATTGCACTTCGTATGCATTGTGACTTAAAACAAATCGTTTTTTTTTTTTACTTCCCTATTTCATTTTCGAAAAAGATTGACAGTGATTTATGAATGACCGAGGAAGTTATAATTTTTTTTGCCATCATTTTTAAAGTGCTTAAACATATCTTATAGATTTAGGCGAAGATTTCTTATAATATATTCTAAATCTTCACTATATTTCTTTGAAGTCATGTCATTGTTCAATTTGGAATATTATTGTATTTCATAATTTAAACTACTCTAGTTTTAAAAACTTGACATTAAATTTTTCTTAAGTGTCTCCATTAAATCATTTTCTTCCTAGCTTACCAGTTTAACAGAAATGTTCTATTAACGTATGAAAATGTAAAGTATTTAGTTATGAAAAAGTCAAGATGATAAAAAAAGAAAATGATGTAAGGAATGTTGGTTTGTTGCATTTAAGCGTTTCCTCTATTTTTATTTATATTATTTCTACTATTAATTCTCATTCTCCTTATGCATCTTGTTTCAAATTTTCAATCGTTCATAAAATACTTTTTATTCATCCATTCAAGTTCAAATATATATTTTTTAAACTAGATGACACTTGATGTTAATATAATTTTTTAAAATATTAATTCATTCATTAAATAGGGAAGAGCGAAAAACAAAATAGAATTTTTCGATTGGTTTAGCGTTAGTCATTGTTTTAAATTTTACTACAAGAGATTCATTTTTTCACATATTTTAAAGATAACATCAGTGACAATTTCTAACTTATAGCTCTGTTTGAACGAAAAAATAGTTTATTGCGCACATTTAAATATTTAATTATTTTATATTCGCTGTGTCAGATAAATACAATAAAGCACATTACTTGGTAACACGTGTGGTCCACGTCTCCAAATTTATACTTTTATAGTTGTCTGATACCTCTTTTTTTCTTCAATTCTTACTATTAGTTCACACTCTACTCTCCCTATANTTAATTAAACTAAAAGGTAAATGTTATTCCTTGTAAGTGGAAGTAGTTGTGCTTTTTTCATATTATACCCAATTGTTAATACTTTTCATTCATCCATTCAAGTTCAAATACATTTTTTTTACCACGTTTATATTAACTTGCCTTCATGTATGTCTGTTCGGGTGGAATTTTGTAATCGATTTCGAACTAACTTCCCAACTAGCTACAGACTTCAAATTTGGCACATAGTTCAGAATTGGATGACAATGCATGAAAATAAAGAAGACATACAAAGTAAAATAAAATTAAAGAAAAATTCGTATTTTCGCGATTGTCTTTTGTTGTCGATTCGATTGTTTCGAATTAGTGCCACGTGGCAGATGAAAAGTTTTATGTACAGTGAGTAAAAAAATTGAGATTTTGGAAGTAGGTACAAAAAAAAATCAAAATAAAAAATTATATTTTTAAAAACCACGTTTTCGCAGTCGAGAATAATAATTAAAAAATAAAAATTTGAAAAACGAATAACGTTGGGAGCATGAAATACATAACAGTACATATACACATATATTTACACATACATTTACACATTTTCTTACTCATACACATGCACAGCCACATACACATCCACATACACATGCATATACACAAGCATATTCCACATATACATCCACATTCAGATACAATTACAGATATTCATACACATATTCTCATGAGCACGCATACACACACTAATATAACATTACTGTTATATACTTCATGGCCCCATGTTTTTTGTTTTTCAAATTTTTATTTTTAAATTATTATTGTCCACTACAAAAGCGTGGTTTTTAAAAATATTATTTTTTATTTTGATTTTTTTTTAAAACTTGCAGTAGATGACACTTGGTGATAATACAGCTTTTTTAAATATTAATTCAGTCATTAAATTTAATTAATTATAGTTTTAAATGGGAGAAAAATTGTAATTTTTTTTTATTGACCTAAGTATGAATTGACTTAAAATTATTTTTTTTGTATTACTTGTTTATTTATTTATATGGGAATCAGAACATGTCTCGATCTATGAGGATCATAGTTTACATTAAACAAATTCATCAGTGAAGTAAAAGTTTCAAAATGAAAATAGGAAAGATTTAATTACCTTTACATTGCTATTTAAATGATGTGTTAAATTTCGAACAAAGCTCTTCTATAGCTACTGATGTTATGAAACTTATAACAAGCAATATATTTTTAAAACTTCTCGATTTTCTTTTTTGTCGAGGACAGTGATTTACGGCCGTGAACGTTGTGTTTTTCATTGTCATCATTTTTAAAAGGAATAAACATGTTCTTGAAAGTACAAAAGTATAAATAATTGCCTCATATTTTATAGATTTAAGTGAAGATATCTATATATTTTTTTTTTTTTTTGGAAATACTTTCTGAATGTTTCTTTTCAAGAATGATATAGTTCAATATGAAATATCAGGTTTTTTATAATTCAAAATGTCGTAGTTTTGAAGCATGATATGAAAATATTACTGAAGCAAATTTTTTGTCACATAATATCAAAAGTGCTTTTATTCTACTGACTTTTCTAATAAAAATTTATCTTTCGATTTGAATCGTCGAGCATTTAAAAAAAACTTTCAAAACGATTTGCCATAGTTTTATATTGCTTAATCATTTGAAGCAGATGGGACACTATGGTGTCTCTTTTATAGATTTTTTTCTGGTGTTCTAATTACAAGAAAAAATATATTTTGGTATTTTTCCATTTGGAAAATTAGTATAATAGTTACTAAAAAGATGTATTAGATTATTGGATTTAAATAATATAAAATCCAAAAAAGTAGTTTGAAAGATTTTTTTTCCATTCATATTTGAAAATTTTACAATAATTAATTTTGTAAATTAAGAAGATTGCAACGATGAATAACTGATGTTTTGTTTAGACCTAAATAATAGCAAATAAGAGTAAATTTGAAAAAATATTGTTTGGAAGTGAGCTGCGTGTGGAAAATTTTATCATTAAAACTTTAAAAAAAAAAAAAAAAAAAAAAAAAAAACGGTGTTTAGGCTGTATTTTATGATTATAAATTATTAAAATGTTAAATTTTATATTTTGCACTTATTTTCACCTAATTCAATACAAAAGAGTGAAAAAAGTGCAAAATATATTAAATAAAAATTCTGCGTCAATTTTAGTTAATATACGTGTTGAAGCATAATGATTTTCCCCAAAAAAATGTGTAATTTTTTTTAAAAATTAAAAATCACACTTTGAATAGGAATGACGCTATCACAAAATGGTATTCAATTGTTTGAAATTGCTGTTCTTTAATTAGTTATGCTGCAACTGGTGGCTTTTCTAAACTTGAAGGAAAACCACTTTAAAAAATAACAGTGAAATAAATGGTGTGCTTTACTGTGATACCTATCATGAGAGTGCCTCTCATGTACCACTTGTCACCTTTAAAATGCCTACCACTCAATTTATTAAAATTTTTGCATCTTAATATTCAGTTAATTAATATACTTAAAAATTAAACACGATGTCTATTATTATTATTGTACGAAAATTTTTTATTTTACCCACGTACGTTTTTTATTTTATTTAAAAAAAAAATTATTTTCAATAAATCGGCTGAAAAATATCTGTAGAATAAATGCGATCAAAAACATCTCGTTATCTCATAGAAACTACATTAGCAACACACTGTTTAAATTTAAATCGAATGAACGTTGTAACAATACATAAAGAAAAATCTTGAAAAAAAAAAAGATAAAAACAGGGGTGTGTTATGAAGTGATGTAGCTACTTATATTCAACTAAATTAGAAGAAAGTGATCCTCTCGGAGGTCGTCTTAATGGCATGCAGGACGAGAACGTAGAAAATTATGGAAACTGTGGGGTGAGTTATCGACAATGTCAACCGTCATCTATGAAAAGGTGCTCCTCCATTGAGTCGAGTTAACATGTCTTATGTACTAGTGAAATATAGTTGTAATTTTGCAGCGGTAGATACGCTACAGTACTCCCCCACCAGAATTATATCTGTGATAGAATTCGATGAATTGATACCACTAGTTGAATCATTGCTGTTTTTGTGCGAAGCCGAGAGAGCTGTATTAAGATCACCGTACTTTTTGAGTGCTGAATGTGAGAGGTGTATTAACTTCACGGTCGTAGTCGCTCCTGTGTTGCCTTTAGCAGTCGAGTGTATGCAGGCCGACGTTGCGTTGAATCGAGACTGAGTAGCAACAGTGCGAGGAGGTGGATAATGTCGCAGTCACAAGTCAACAATTCAATGTGGACCGTCCAATGAAGTAGGCGTTACTGTCGATGTAGGCGTATTCATATCATAGTGGGCGTTACTGCTAAGGTAAGCATGTTCACATCCCGTCCGAAGGTTACCAATGTGGGGTGAGTTATCGACAATGTCAACCGTCATCTATTAAAAGGTATCCCTCCATAGAGTCGAGTTAACATGTCTTATATACTAGTGAATTATAGTTGCAATTTTGTAGTGGTAGATACATTACAAAACTATTGAAAAATTTAATTTAGTAAATGAATCGTTAATACTTAATTTATTATTTTCGCGGCCAAATTTATTTGTTATTACTATAAGTTATTTGGTAAATAATGAGCTAAATGAATTTAATATACCATTTGTAATGGTTTCCTAGTTGTTTGAATACGATGTGGCCGTCACGATGCAGTATAAAAAATCGAGATTCGTCTGTAAGGTTGGCTATTCGCGTCTCCAGATTGATCCTAGATCACACTGCTGAAATTGCTTTAATCATGCAATGTCATAGATAACAGGAGCCATGGTCACCGCGCTGTACACGCCATACTGCAGCAAACTCTGTTACACTCACACTCTATTATACATTGTTCGAGTAGAAATTTATTGTCTAGCAAATGACTAACTTCCTTACTCATAGTTCGTGAATTAGCTGTACGGTATCTTCTGGAAATCCCTTAACCAATCGATTTCATGTTTTGTCAGGGGATCTTGACTGACACGAGCAGCAATATTGCTGTCATAAAAACTAATGTATTATATGCCATAGAAACTACATTAGCAGCACAGACTCTTTAAATTTAAATCGAATGAACGTAATAACGCTGTTTAAAGAAAAAGAAGAATCTAAAGTATTTAAAAAACAGTTCCATTAATAAAATAGGGGGGTTATGAAGGTATAAACCCCTGTCAACTGGAATTGTTTACAAATACCTACTTCAAACTGGGTAATCTTTAAAATTTTAAATATTTAATTAAGCAGTAGTAGATTTATTTCCTTTTTGTTGCTTTTTTAAAACTGCTAGGATAACGCTTCCCTCCCAATATTACGCGAGTGGTGTAACTTGCAGTTTTGCTTTAATTATTTTATTACATTTTCGTTATTTAAATTAAATTTTATGGGTATTATTAAATTATTCATTAAATTTTATTAATTTTTTATAATCAAATCTTATTATTAAATTTATTATAACACTTGCAGCTAAAAGAAAGGTGGTTTACAATTAAGGAAGTGTTTCCACATTATTGTCCAACCCCTGTGAATTTTTATTTATTTACCAAAGGTAACTGGTCAACGCTTGACCGTTTTGATACACATACTACATTCATGTATATAATGAATGATATGCATGACTGACCTTATTTAAGTCAGACCATTGCGTCACACCGTGATTTAATATGGCGTGTAACGCTTCCTTTAACTGAAAAGAACATTTTCCTCAATGATGAAACTTTTCTTTCAAATGGATTACTCAACTGAAGCTTCATTTAAAAGTCATCGGTCACCATTTTGTTAAGACTTTTCTTTTAACAAGGAAAGGAAAAATTTTATGAAAAGATTTGTAAGAAAACGAAATGTTTATCAGTTAGTGAACGAATGAGTCAGAGCGCTATTTTTTTCTTTCTTTCTGGTGACGGGCAGAACGAGGCAGACTTCCGGTGTTTCTTTTTTAGTTACGTTAAAACAAGACAGATTAGAATGATTAAATTTTATTTATTTATACATATGTCTGATAGAAAGGAAAAAATATATATTTTATAGGTTGCAGCTATTCCCTATACCAGCAGTTCTCATAATGTGTTCGGCAATGAAACCCTAAGGTTCCTTGGAAAATTCACAGGTGTTCCGTGAGTTAGGGTTTTTGCTATTTTAACCAATAGTTATTTTTGAAACCAATAGAATATGAATTTAATAGATAGAATTTCAATAGGTCAAACCAATTTATTTAATGTTTTGGTTATTTTTATGAAATTATTCAACGAAAAAAGAATTCGTGTTTGGTCATAATTTCTAGTCGAACGTTAAAATTCAAAATAAAACAGCCGAATTCAAGTATAAAGAGTTATTTTTCCCGATAATCATTCTAACGGTTTAAAGAAAGGAAATCTTTTTTAAAAACCATAATTCAGCTTATTTTATTCAATTCGACTTACGTTCACGCCAAAAACTGCTTGACAAAAAAGTTACTCTGCAGGAATGCAGCGCTGCCTTATACTATAAAACCCTAATTTATGACTGTTATTGCTGAAGCAATTGATAAATTTCTCATTCCTTATTAATATTTTCTTCAAATTTATACATTCGTATTAAGAGATGAAAAAGTTATTCAGAAAAAAAAAATTATGTGAACGATTTTTGTTACGTAAAATCACATCTGTAATAATTAATTAGCATATTTAAAGTCAAACGCACTGAACATAAATCAGCTGTCGCCCACAAATAATGTTAGTTTTTAAGGGGGAGAGGGAAGGATAACCAGAAATGTGACATTACACATTTTGGTTGAAATAAAATTTTTAAAATTAACTGATTAAACAATTTTATATTTTTTCCAAACCAAAACAGGTTCACAAAAAATCATTATTATTGCTGTACAAATGCCATCGAAACACATTTTATTTAATAACCGTCGTTGAACAGCCGACCGAATTTTCAGATTACGACTCCCAATCTTCAAATCCGTATCCTTGTAATTTTGGAGTCAATACAGAAGACAAGGAAACTCCTGGCTCAAGCATTGGAACAAACTGGGATCTTTTCGATAGAATAAACCCGCATTTGTGTTATATTGTGAAGAAAACCACAAAACCTCCCACGGTTAGTCTGACGGCAAGGGGATTTTAACCCATGATCTGTCCACCACTGAGGATATTTTACGTCAGCACTGTGGTCAGTGCGAATCGGAATAGCAAGTTATTTGTTTATGTAATACAACATGACGTGTGCCAAGGGGCGTGTGTGTGTGGGGGGGGATATGTTAAGAAGGTGCCATTCTTAGTGACAAATGGGAGGTCAAAATATTAAGAATAAAGGAGTTATCATTCATGGAAGGCCCCTCATTGGATCAAAAGTTATTCCGCTGTTCAATGTCTTCATTTAATTCACTGAGATATAGCCGCTGTCTTTTGCAATGCCTATGAGATGAGTCAGAGTGGTTGGACGGCAGCAAAAGATTCTGATAAAGAAATGTTGAAGAAACGGATGTTTTATTTATTATTATTAAGCCTTAAATATACATATATCATGTCCTCCTTAAATTGTTTTGATAGCAAAGCATTAACTGATTTATAATGAAATACATAATTAGCAAAAAAAAAAAAAAAAAAAAAAAAAAAAAANAAAAAAAAAAAAAAAAAAAAAAAAAAAAAAAAAAAAAAAAAAAAAAAAAAGGAAAGAAAGAAGGAAAAGAGAGACTCGTGAGTAACAATAAAGCACGTGGTGAAAATGACTTATTCGCCCGTGGGCGCCACACCTGTGATCATCCTGTGTGACCGGACGTCATCTTTAAATTTACATTCAAAGACAACAAGTTTGAGATCCATCTGAACAAATTAAACTTAACCTTTATCGTGCATTTTTAAAACAGATAAGAATCACCAAGGAAATTCATCGAAAAATGAATTCCGCACGTGATTTCAATAACATATAATGAATGACACTTGTTATTCAACGCAGCATTGCATGATTCTAGGAAACTGATTGACACATGTCGAATATTTTTTTTTTTAATCTTTACCTTGAAACAAGTTGCAGAATAGTGGTAAGAGTTCACAACCTCTTCGATCTTTTTCATTAGAAAGTGAAGAGATTATTTGACCTAATTTCTTTTCATTCATAATAATCTGAGGAAAGTTTTATTCATAGATTTTTTCCTCTATCCCGACAGAACACAGCTTTGTCTAGCAGGGATGGGCAAACTATACGGCCCGTGGGCCAACTATGGCCCACCTGAAGGTTTTATCCGGCCTGCTGATAAAATTTTAACTAGCCGATCCGTGACGAATATGAACAATATACATTCATTTTCTTGTCTACTTTGTTTAAGGCTATTTTTGTTCTTACTTTTTTAACAAAGTATTGATGATCATTTTACTTTCTCTATTTTTGTTTTACAAAACATAAATTGATGGAAATAGGCAGCTTCAATTGGTAAGATGTTCAAAGCAAACCTTCTTTATAGAATAGCCGTAGATTGGCGCCATCTGAAGCAGTTGTTTCTAAATATGCCAAAGTTAGAGTTTTACAAATCATTACCAAAAGCTAGTTTCCCAAATTTAATATTTCATGCCCAGAAAATCAGTGCTATGTTTGCTTCATCTTATATAATGTGAACAAGTGTTTTCAACTATAAAGCTTAGAAAAATCATTTCAGAAGTAGAAAACAGGCAAACATTTAACCTTGAGCATTAAAATAAGTACATCTCACTTGGAACCTCAATATAAAGAACTTTTAAAAATGAAATCGTGATTTCATTCATCTCATTAAATATTTAAATTAAAACTTGCATATCGTTTTTCTAATTCAGAAGTTTTTACTTGGCCCACCAAACTTTTTGTCTTCGTTTTTTCGAACTCGACCAAAAAAGTTTGCCCACCCTTAGACTCTAGGGGGTGAAATGAGGAGAGAAAATATTAGAAATATGCATTTAATCCTTTTTATATAATAAACTGATGATATATACCAGAGACCAGAGTTTCCCAAAGTGTGGTACGCGTACTCCCAGGGGTACGGTACGGGAACAGTTTAGCGGGGTACGCTTTCTTATGCAAAATATCTTGCAACAAACGAAAATTTTCAAAAATTTTATTTAAAATTAAAGCTAGCCATGAAAATTTACGATTACGTCTTTTTCTATTAGCTATTTTTTTGCAGAGTTAACAGTTAATAATTAGAGGTATCAACAGCCAGTTGTGATTTATAACCTTTGTGCAGTATTTTTTATAGTAAAAAATACATAAATTTTTTTACTAGTGATACACAGCGTTACGAAAAATTCAGAAAGGGTACACAAAAGTCGCAAGTTTGGGAAACACTGCCATAGGTTAATAGACTGCTCTCGCAATGGTAAAATTACATTCGCTTTGAAACCAACATCGAACTGATTTTACAACCGTCGTTGAACAGCCGACCCAATTTTGGGCTTACGACTACTCATGTTCAACTCCGTTGCCCTGTAATTTTGAACCCAATCCAGAAGACAAAGAAACTCCTGGATCTGTACCCCCAGAGGTATGATTTGTTATGGAGGACTTCGTGACTCGACAGATTCAACGTGAATTAGTCACCATTTACTACACGGGAAGTCTTCGGCCGGCGGGAATTGAACCCACGACCTCTTGGACATTAGCCCGGTGCCCTACCAACCAGGCTATCCCGGTCCTATCTGACTGATTTAGCCACTCAGCAGGAATGCATGTTGCAACGGAGTTGAACATGGATGGTCGTAAACTCAAAAATAAGTCGGCTGTTCAACGCCGGTTATGAAATAAAATATATTCCATATTTGAAGAAATTTTTCCCCCCAATAAGGACAGTTATTATTGTAGTTCATTTACGTCGCACTAGAGCTACACAATGGGCTATTGGCGACGGTCTGGGAAACATCCCGGAGGATGAACCGAAGACATGCCTTCACAATTTTGATCCTCTGCGGAGGGCACGGCACCCCTGTTTCGGTAGCCCGACGACCTGCACGCGAAGTCGAACACTTTATGGTAGAACAGTTTAACGAGGACCAATACCGCACACCCTTGGTCCCTACGCAGACTGATCCAAGTGGTCACCCACCGCACACTGATGCTTGATTTATTGTAGTTTCGGTACCATAAACAAGAACCTGAATTCTTATTTATGGAACAGAGAAAATAGTATTTCCATTTCTGTATCTTTATTGGCGTTGTTTTTGTTTTATGAACACAAGTGCACTGATTTAATAATCTTTGTATTTTTCTTTCAGGTGAAGATAAAGAAAGAGTGTGAGTTTAATGTTCATAATTTACCCTACCACTACACCTCCTACTTCAGAGCAGTTAGAAGACACAAAAGAGTTTTCATAGGTTTTTCTCGAAATGGGAAATCCAGAGTTGGAACACTGAGAAACAGAAGGACTAAATTTCACTGGATTGAGAAAGTCACAAAATGTAAACCAAAAAGAAATAGATTGAGACCTGAAGGTTTCGCATTGGATTGGCGAAATGTGACTCAAAAAGGAAGACATCATAGAATAAACTGAGACAACCTAAAGATTCTGAGAATAAAATATAACTTGAGAAAGAAAATATTAAGGCACGGAATAGACTGAGAAGTAAAAGGATTAAATTTCACTGGAAAGTTACAAAGTGTAAATCGAAAAAAAATAATTTGAGAATAAAATAAAACGCAAGTGAAAAAAAAAAAGAAAAGAGAAGAAAAAAGAATGTGTCACGGAATAGATTGAAGTAGCAAAAGGATTCACTGAATTTGAGTTGAGAAAGAAACTAAGAACCCAGATATTAAAACTCATTAATGTCTTAACACTGTGAGAGGGAACAAAACATATCCTTTTACATTTCCATCATTAAAAACCTATTAGTCAACCTATTTTATCATTGTAATCTGCTTTTTTTAGAAGATGTACTCTTACCATTAAACTTAGGGGGGGGGGAATTGAAATTTCTGCGGATAGCATTGAGTACATTGTAATATCTATCATCTCGAAAACATGTTTTTAAAGTCAGTGGTATAAGTTACTTTTTCCTGATTTATTTAATTTTTTGTTACTTAAAATTGAGCAATATTTTCTCAATACTTATTTGTTAATTTTTCTTTTTTTTTATTATTTAATTTTGATTTTTTGAAGTCGATCAAAAACAAGGTCATCACTTTGTTAAAAAAAAATTTTTCTCTCAAAAGATTAAGTTCGAGTTTGTATGAATATTAATGAAATTTAGTTTGAATTGTGGATTTTAGAAATTTTTTTTCTGGTGACAGAAGTTGTCCTCAGTAAATGCACTTTAAAATCACTGCCGTTTGGAAAAACCCGTCATAAATAGATTCGTCCATCAGAAAAAAAAAAGAAAGAAAATTAAAAGATTATTTCTTTTATTCGTTGCAAGTACGTTTAAGAAAACGTTTAATAATTATTTTTCTGTCTGTGCACAATATACACTGGTGGACAAAATTAAGAGATGGAAGACATTTTCCCATATATCTAAAAAAATACTGAATAAATTAAATCATAAATGAAATTTGGTATGGATATAGCTTATTCCATGATAATAAAGTATGCAAAACAAAAATGAAAGTGCCATTCACTGGCAAGACCTATTGCCAATAAATCCAATGTAGTCTGAACTTAAGGATAAAAGATGACAATAAAAGTGAGGCTTGTATAGTGTGTGTTGCCTCTAGTATGGTGTATGGTCACCCCTGACAGACAGACAGCATGCACAACATGCTGTTAATAAGGGAGATAAGGAGGACTTGTGGAAGACCCTCCTATTCTTCCACCAGACCAATTTTTAACTCCAGAATGGTTCTGGGGGGAGGTTGGCGCATCGCAATAGCTCTCCCAAGCATGTTCAATAGGATTCAGGTCAGGGGATTTGGCTGTTCAATCCATTCGTTGAATATCCTCGCTTTCCAGATACTCATCAACCATAAGAGCCCTATGTGGTCGCACATTGTCGTCCATAAAAATGAACTCAGGGCCAACAGCGCCCCTGAAAAGACGTTGTTGTAGTTAATTTACGTCGCACTAGAGCTGCACAATGGGCTATTGGCGACGGTCTGGGAAACATCCCGGAGGATGATCCGAAGACATGCCATCACAATTTTGATCCTCTGCGGAGGGGGTGGCACCCCTGCTTCTGTAGCCCGACGACCTACGGGCGAAGTCGAGCACTTTACGGTAGCACCGTTTAACGAGGACCAATACCGCACACCCTCGGCCCCCGCGCAGACTGATCCAAGTGGTCACCCACCCGCACACTGACCGCAGCCAGTGATACTTGACTTCGGTGATCTGCTGGGAACCGTGTCTTAACGATCAGTCCACTGCGGGACCCTGAAAAGACGCACATAGAGCTCTAGGACTTCCTGCCTGTACCTCTGATCATTCACGGAACCATTGTCAAACACATGGAGCTGTGTGTGGGCATCTTGCATGTGCGAAAATGCTTTCCATCTCTTAATTTTGTCCACCAGTGTACATATATAATGGAAGTCTTTAATAACTTTTGATCTGATTATATCACAATTATGATTCCAAGAATTGAATTTTAATATATTAAATAATTAACGTACTTACTCGGAAAAAGCTTGCGTTTTTTCCCCACAATTTTTGGTAGGTGTAAGCCAAACTAAGGAGGATTGTCGGAATCTGGTAAACAGGATCCCAATAATTAAGCATTTGAAAACTTTGGGCCCCGTTTAATGATAATTTCAGTTTTAGCGTATATTGTTATATCTCCGGAACTACTTAAGAGGGTTTAAAAGTTTTTGAACACTATCGTGAAACTTGCTTATCTAAAAATAACCTCCCTTAAAAAACAAACTTTTAAAAATTATATTTTGCATGAAATTATCTTCAGATATACGAGTTTAAAATTGTGTTCAAAATTCTTTTAAATATTTTCAGTAATATGGCGAAAAATTTAACTAATTTTAAAGATGCCAAACTTTCGGACCATTGTGACCCTATTTAATTTAGTGGAGTTCATTCAAAAAAGGTTTTTGTGCATGATTTTGTAACTTAAAATATTGTCTGCACAAATTAATTAACTTATTTAATTGAAGGCCTTCAAACCAAAAAGATTACATCTTAGTGTAAGCTAACCAGATCATTAGGTCAAAAGTTATTATGCTCATAGTACTTTGTCACATTGTTAAAATCAGAAATTGGAGTTTCCCCCAAAATATCAACATATTTCTGTTACTCTTCACTTGATAACGACTCTTAACTTACTAGGATTATGATACGAAAAAATTATAACCGAATCTTTTAGAAATTATGTCATTTGTATCCATATAAAGTTTGTATAAAATATGAAAAATTAAAAGTATTGAACTTTGTTTCTTTTCAAATTAATTTTGAGACGTAAATAAGGACTATAATGGATATGACATTGTGCACATTTGTATTTTCATATAAGATTAGTTCCCTTATTAATAAAAGAATCAAACAAATAAAGGATTGGTTTTTGAGTAAAATCAAACATCTTTCGAATTATTGCTATAAAAAAGTAACTAAATTTTATATTAGTGTAGACCAATAAATACTAAAGTTAGCTTTTAAAAAGTATTAACAAAATTATTTCATCGTTTGAATTATTAATGTGATCTAAGATGTTAATGTTCCATAATAATAAATAACCAATTTGAAAATCTATACATATGGTTTTAAAATCATTTAGTTGTTATTTTTGCATTACTAAGTGAAAGCTAACAAACTAAATTTTCGAATTAAAACCACAATTTATTTCGCTCGCACAGAAAAATTGCTCATAACCTCAGCTAGGAGTTTGATCATAAATGCAATTTACCTTCAAAGGTTAATTATTTTTTTCTTCCTTTAGTAATTTTATTTTACGAACATTCTGCGTGTGAATTAATATTTCTTTCATAAATTACTGTAAATTTTGCAGTGAATCTTGTATTTTAAATGTGTTCAATTAACAAGTATAATATGCTTAAGTCGATTTAAAGGCAATAAATTAGATGTCTCAAAGTTATTTCACTCAAGGTGGTAACTTTGTGACACAGAAAACTTTTTTTAAAGTTTTCCTTACCATTTAGAATAAAGATTTACTTATCACATCGAAAAAAAAAGTAGGGTATATATATTTTGTAAAATAGTCAGAGCTAAACATTGCAATTAAAAAAAACAAACGTTTTAAAGTAACAAGTATTATGATATCTAAAACAAAGGATATAGTAGACATCAACAATTTTTTTGAAACACGCACAACTTATACTTAGGGAAATGTGTTTTAAATGTTATGTATATATATACATATTATACACATGCATGTATGTTATATCTCAGAGATGTGAATGAACCCGAAATCCTTGATTTGAATTCTTTGAATAAAAATAAGATTCAATAATAAATGTGATGCCTTCATTTTTTGTTGATAAATGCTTGTAAAACACTTATTTTTTTAATTAGGTAATAAAAACAACATCACATTGTTAAACTTATTACTTAACAACTTTAGAACTTAATACGACTCGATTTTAGTTTCACAATAAGACACACAACAAAAAATATCAAATAGAAAATTACTTATAAATTTTTCTTATTAGAACACAAAATGAAACAAAAATTACGCCGGATTGATTAACTTAAAGAAAAAAAAAAGGAAATTAGCAACAAAGAATTTATACACTTGCTTTTTAATTTTCTTGAGGTAAAAGAAAAAAACTTCAATAATTTTTTTTAAATGTCAGAATCTTATATCACAAAACCTGGTATAAAATATCTGACATTTAAATTTAGTGTAACTTGACCGAATACCTATTTTTAGTAGTAATACACTAAATATCGTACTTTTAGTTTTTAATTTTTTTTTAAAAAATTTTCTTTTACAATTCTGAATTTTTTTAAAGTCATATTTATGAATATTTGAAATAAGATAAAAACACAGTAGGAAATCTGTAAAACATTATTCTGTAAACCACACTAGCTTTGTGTGTGTAAACAATGGAATTTGAAATTAAGATATTTCTATAACTAAGTAAGAACTTTTAACATTATTTGTTTAATTATTTGCTAAGAGGTTACAATTTCAAAAGCTAAGCAAACCAAAATTGATTCACTTGCTTGTTACTAGTTCTAATGCCGCAGAAAATTAATTATTTTCTTTCTCTGTAAATAAGAAATACTTAAGCGCATATTTTAAATTCTATAGTATTTGCTACGTAAAAATTATTTCGAATAATTTTAAGATTGATCTGTTTCTAATATTGCCATATTTAGCATGTAAGTATAAAGATAAAGGAAATTTATATAACACAAGATTCCATAAAACGTAATGTCTCAAGTTTGCATTATAAAAAACTTCAACTATGATATAAAATTTAGTGGAAACTTATAAATTTTTTTAATAGCGATTAAACATTTA
This sequence comes from Parasteatoda tepidariorum, assembly GCF_043381705.1. Taxonomy (NCBI): domain Eukaryota; kingdom Metazoa; phylum Arthropoda; class Arachnida; order Araneae; family Theridiidae; genus Parasteatoda; species Parasteatoda tepidariorum. Next base: position 93,237,862 of record NC_092208.1, read on the forward strand.
AATAATAGACATTTGTAAGTTACAATCTTATTGAATATTAAACAATTAATAAGCAATCCAAATGTACAGACCTTCAGCTTAAAACAGACAAATTCAACAAATATTCAAATAGTGTAGGTTTATTCATAAACAAGAAGAAAACTAAAGTAATGAGAATAAATCAAAAGAAAAATGACAAAATTAAAATCGAAAATCACGAAATAGATGACATAGAGTCATTTAGCTATTTAGGTTCTATTGTAGATAAAAAAGGTGGAAGTAGTGAAGATATTAGACAGAGAATAATCAAAGCAAGAACATGTTTTAAGGGATTACATAAATTTTGGAGAGAGTCAAATATTGAAATAAAGACAAAAATAGTTGTTTACAAAGCTATTGTTAGAGCAGTACTATTATATGGCGCAGAAACCTGGAAACAGACTAAGATCGAAATACAAAAATTAGAAACCTTTCAAAACAAATGTTTAAGATTTATTTTTAAAATTTTCTGGCCTTACAAAGTATCAAATCAAAATCTATTAAAGAAAGCTAAAATAAAAACAATCGAAGATGAAATTAAAAAACGAAGATGGAGCTGGCTCGGACATATCCTTAGAATGCCCAAAGAAAAAATTACATCTGTTGCGCTTACATGGGCCCCTGATGGTAAAAGAACAAGAGGAAGACCCAGACTTACCATCCAGCGCATGTTTTTGGGCGAATTAAAAGAATGTAGAATATCTGGCTGGGAGGAAGCAAGATCTATTGCTAGAGACAGGAGGCGTTGGATGGATATGCTAGAGGCCTTGAGTGCCCAAAGGCACGTAGAGGATAAGTATAAGTAAGTAATAAGCAATAAAATGAAGCAATATACAAAAGCATAACTCTTTTGAAATGAAAGCAAAATGACTTTATTTAAATAAAACAACACAGAAAAACATTATTTTTTATTTACACAGAAACAAAATTTGAGCTAATCATCCCATTTCTTGAACTCCATACCTTCTGGTGGTTTTACTTCAACTTTTTTCTCACCCACTTCATTCCAATTTGTGCTAAGTACTGTACCACCCGATTCAAGCTAAGAAGAGAATTAAATTATATAAAGTACAAATAAAATGAATAAAGATGTAAACAGGGTTTCATGTGCATGCAGATAAGGAAAAATAGACTTTTTCTTTAGACATTATCGACAGTAGAAATGAATTTTCTGCAGCATGTAAAAAGTAAGAACAACTTAGAACTAATACTCTAAGAAAATAAAGGATAAAAGGTGTAATATTTTAAGAACTTTAAAGTGAGTTAGAAATTTTGAGAATAAAAAATAGCACATTTTAAGAAATTGAAAGAGCATAAAAAACTAAGAATAAAATATGAAAAATAACTAATTTTCAAAAGCTGTAAATAAAACACTTTAATGAATTCAGAACTGACCTTAAAAAATAACAGCAATGACAACTATAAAATATATTTTGGTAGAAAAACATTCACAAAATTGTCTTAATTTCGTATTTTCATAACATGCATAGGAAAAACAAGGTTCATATGCATTAATCTAAAAATCTAAGAAGATACTTTGTTCAGTGAGAACTGAAAGTGTAAGAAAATACCTCAACATATTGTTGGCAGACAACGCGTTAACTTAAACAGCACTTGCATTATCTATTTCAATTTATGAAACACAAGGTGAGGTAGAATATTGCAAAAGCTAGTCCATTTTATTATACGTATTAATATGCTGTATATTAATGTTTTTCTTTATCTCCACATTCAATTACGAAAAACTAGACGATGACATGATGTAGTTTTTGTGCAGAATTGCCCGTCAAAAAAGTGTTAAATTTTTTTTAATCTATACCTTAAAAGCTTTTTTTTTGCATAAGTTAGCCCTTTACATATTAATATTTAAAACAAGAATTTTAAACTTTCATTTTTAAATACATACATGATGCAATATAAATTTTTTTTTTATGAGAAAATTTTTATTACAGTATTTATACACTGCTCTAGTGGCACAAACACAGAGACAAAAAAAAAATGAGATTATAATTACATCTTATTTATTTTTCTAACTAAAATGAAGCCTTTTATAAAGATTTAAAATATCATAGAAGCCATATTTCACAATTAAAACATGACATTAAACCATGAGACATTATAGTTAATTCAAACTCATAAGAACAAAACATTTAGTCGTTTTAAAAATATACAAAATGAAATGCAATATAAAAAATGTCTTAATAAACCCACCAGTGCTACACTCCCACCCCTTTTTTTTTAAGAAAAAAAAAAAAAAAAGAACCATAAAAGTGCTATATATGTTTTGTTTCTAATTGCCTTTGGTTTATAATTCTCTAACCACATTTTTAAATAAGATTCTTTCTTTTCATTTAAAATTTAGAACAATAATAAAAAAAAGTGATTTATCACAAAATACAGAATGGTACATGTGTATTAATTTTTGTTTATTTTGAAATTCAAAAACATATTTAGGAAAGTGCAGGAAAATTTCACAAGATTACATAAAAAATTAAAATTAGCAAAAAACAAAATTCACTAAAAAATGGTAGTTTATAAAAAAAAACTTTTTGGGTACACTTTTACGTTTACCTCTTTCACTATTGAAATCCATTCCCTTTTTTTAAAAAATGTAAGCAGAAAAAATATAAGCACGTATAAATATAATGATTTCAGATGACTTGTTTTCAATTTATTACTAGTCTAGTGCTTAGATTAAATCAGTTGATTGAGGTATGTTTGGTGTTGATTTACCGTTTGGCAAGATTGCATGTCGCCAGCCATCTTTCATCATAATGTAACCTTTTGATCTACTCACTCTTGTTCTTTTTGATTGAATTGTTAAGAGCGTATGGTCGATCTCTAATGTAAGTTCATGAGTGAACTAATCAATTAATTTGTTAATTATTATACAGTCCATTACCTTCAATTTTAATTATTGAGCTATCACCGCACCGTACAAGGTATAAAATTGCAAAGTTTTTTTTAAAAAAAGGTTTAGTTCCAAAAGGAAATAAATATTCTAAAGAAATAAACATTTCAATAGAAAACAATCACTTTCATAGACTATTGGAAACGTGCACTATGTTCAAAGAAATATATAATTTAATTACATTACAAGAAAATTACAAGAACAGAAAATTTACCCTTCATAACTGGACGCTAAAATCTGCAACGTAACATCTTTTTATAAATATAAACTGTAAAACTAAACTAGCAAATTTACATGCATTTATTGAACAAAATCAACGTTTAACACATATTCTAAGCAAGCTATTCAAAAATTATTATTTACTTATTTTGATTATACTATGGTTTCGGTTAATTTTTTTTAACAGTAGTTGTTAAAGGTTCAGAAAATTTGAAATCTAAAAGTAAGCTATCAGGAAACTTTCTCAAGTGAAATCATTTGCTAAATATTTAAACTTAATTTATCTAGAACTCAAAAAGACTAATAAAAATAGTAATTATAAAAAAGTTAAATACATTACTATAATTTAAACTCATTAAAGTTATTACAGAAAAAATACTTTACACACATCCATTTACACACACACACATACATTCATCTTTATATATACAGTCAAACCCTGTTATAGTAAACCTTCAAAGGACTGAAATTTCTGTTCACTTTATCCCTATATCACTTCACTATATCCGTTCTGCAAACAATTTTAACTTGTGGTTCCAAATTCCCCCTTTTTATTACACATTATTTAAATAAACGAAGAGAAATACAAAAATCACTGAAACATAATATGTAGTAAAAAAAAATTTATTAACTTTTATTTTTTATTACTCTTTGTCTTGCATCCAAAATTTTTTAAAAATCTTTAGCTGATGAGCAATCCTCAACATCAGATATAGAAATACATCCCGACTCACCGATAATTTTCCTGAATTAATGTTATTCCACTTTTTAAACATGTCTAATCAGCCATTCGAGCACATTAAAAAAGTCTCACCAAATCGCTTAGCAAATTCATCGGCTTTGACTTGAAGTATTTGTCCACATATTGGAAGATTGGGACTTCTTAGAATGCTGAACCAATTCAATAATGAAGTAAACAAGAAAAAAGGCTTATTGCTATATTCCACGCAATAGATGGTTTTAAAAAACGGTATATGTATTTATTATGAAATAGAAATCTCAAAATTATAAAAAAAAAACAAAAAAAAAAAACAGAATAATTATGTAATGTTTTTGTTTTTAAGGATATTTTAAAAGATATGTCTTCACTTACAAATGATTTATTCATGGCTTTTTTAGTTTCATCCGATGCATCTGCATATATTTTTTGAAAGAGTTGATTGAGAGCTGCTTCTCCTTCCAGTTTCTCATTTGCTTCCTCATTCTTAAGTTCTTGTTCCAGTTTATCCCAATCTTTCTTCTTAGGTTTAGAAGAAGGATACACTTTAACCACATTGCCTGAAAATATAGTTATTTACATAATAAAATGTAAAAATTATTATCAAATAAGGTATAATTTTATTCTTCATTACTATGATGCAATATATCATAAAATAAAAGTTGCTAACATTAAACTCAATTTGACGAATAGAATATTTCTGAAAAGATGGAGGTCATTTTCAATAAATACCCTTTTTTTCAAAAACAATTTTAATAGAAAAAATGCATCTACAAAAGGTTTAAAATTTGATTTCTGTATGTGATTTGCAGGATTTCTGTCAAATAATTACAAATTGTTAGGTAAAGGATTTAAAAACTGGTATAAAAGTACATTTAAGCAACTCTTATTAGTTTTTCTGAAATCCTGAGTAAATCGAAATTCCTAGTAAAAACACTAATTTTGATAAAGTAATAATTTGGCACTTGATGTTATTGAACAGAAAACTTTTTATTGCACAGAAATGAAGTAACTAAAATTGGAAACAATACAACTGCCAAGAGACATTTTTTTTCTACAACAAACACCTTTAGTTGCACATAATTCTTTCTATAAAAGTACACATTTAAATGAAAATTTTTCTGTGAGGAGAAATTCCGTTTCGGAGATTCGCTTTTAAGTTTCTCAAATCCAGGTAAAAAAAATATTTAATTTTAATAATTTTAATTTTTTTTCTGATAATGGTCTGAAAATCTGAATTTTTTTTTTTTTGTCAGATAAACAAATTATTTTAATAATGCACATAAAGAGAAATGTATAAATGTAGTTTTACTATATAAATAATAAATTAACCGAATAAAAAAAAAAAGGAAATTTTCCTTAATAAATTTAGAAAACTGCATTTTACTTTTAGAGAATGTCAAAGAGAAAATTTTATGAATATAATGTTCATGCGTCAAAACATCAAATTAAATATAAGGAGTAGTTAAAATCTGAAATAAAAATAAATCAAATAGTAGCCTGAATATTAATTTTTTAAATTATTTGCCTCATGCTGTTGAATGAACTAAATACAAACAAATTAATTTCAACACAAACTATACTGAACTAAATTTCGATAAGTATTTAAAACATGAAAAATATTATGTATAATAGATATGATGGTAGCCATATTTTTATGCCATATTTAATAACAAACAGATTTATTGAATTTTGTCATTTATTAAGGGCAAACTTACCTCCTTTTGAGCTGGAAAAGTTTTCTGTCTGTTTTTTCTCAAGTGAATTCCATTTTAATGGCTCATACTTTTTTAGTTTAATCTCAATCTAAAAAAAATGACAATACAATTTGAATAACATTTTGGAAAAAAATAATAATTTGAATGGCGATTTTCAATCACTAACAACCATAAGGGTTAAAAAAAGTATTTTTAGTAATCACATAATTTTAATGTTCTGATTAATAACCCTTTAATTATTGCAGCTGGCTCTGCTGACATTGAACAACACAATGCAATGAGCTGCGAAGTGGGCACATTGCATGTTACAGTTTATATTAAATATTATTACTTTTGTACTTATTAATCATTCCTGAATACAACACGCAAATGAAATTTGTTACATATTAAGTACATTGTCCGGGATAGCCTGGTTCGCATTGCAATAGACCCATGCCAAGGAGTTTGTGGGTTCGATCTCCGCCGGCCGAAGACTCCCCGTGTAGAAAATGGTGACAGATGCACATTAAACCAGTCCACGTTCACATACCAAATCAATACCTCTGAGGGTATTCATCCAGGAGTTTCCTTGTCTTCTGGATTGGTTTAAAATGACAAGGCTATGGAGTTGAACATTAGTAGTCGTAAGCCCAAAATTGGGTGGGCTGTTCAACGACAGATATAATATAAAAGAAAATATTAAGTACATTGAGCCGCAATGACTCAGGGGATAGAGCGTTCGCCTTCCAATGGTGAACTGAGTTCAAGAACCAGAAAGGCTGGTTGATATGAATCCGAATTGGGCTAGCACCGATCACAGTGATGACGTGAAATATCCTCAGTAGTAGACGGTTCATGGGTTAGAGTCCTCTTGCAGTCAGGTTAACTGTGGGAGGTTCTCGTGGTCTTCCTTTCCATCTCATGCAAATGCAGGTTAGTTCCATCATTAAGTCCGCCACAAAGGCAAATTTCGCCTAATACTTGATCCAGGAGTTCACTTGACTTCTGGAGTGGATTAAAAATTACAAGACTACGGAGTTGAGCATTAGTAGTCGCACGGCTTTTCAACGACGGTTATAAAAAAATATTTACATTCAAAATATACTTTTAGTGATATTAATCCAATATAGGTAAAATCCAATAAAATTATTAATTAATTAATCCAATAAAAGAAAAAAATTAGTTTTTTGCTCATGTTACAAAATACAGCAGCTTCTGCTTCATGTGATTGCTGTTAATGCTTACAATCGATTATTATTATTGAAATTATTCGGTCCCGATTTTTTTGTTTTAATTCGTATGTTAAAATAATTGCCGTCCGTGATCATTATATCCTTTTTATGAGTATTCAGAAGGAATATTTTTCAACTGCAAGTGGACAGGAGTGTGCTGATTGGCTGTTAATGAAATGTGATTTTCTACCTCTCCAAAAGGCAAGTTTTATGCCCTGTTAAGTGTTAGCTTACATAGAATTTGTGGATAAAGTTGGTAAAAAGAGAACTGATTTAACATGAAAATAAAATATTGATATTTTAAATCGTTACGGCAGATTTCCAAAAATGAGTCAACACGATGCTGCAGCACAGTTAAACGTCTCTAAGCCACTGCTTTACAAAATTTGGAAAAATTATGAAGATCTAATTAGAAGAGAAATTGAAAGCCCAGATTGCAAATAAAATACAGCTGGTTATGATTAGCTGAAAAAACACAAAGACAGTGGTTCGAGATGTTTTAAGAAAGTAATCAACAGACTGCTTATGCAACAAAAAGATGAAAATTTAGCTGCTCAAATTGACAAAAAGGAATTTGAGGAATAGATCACTTCAATTTATTTCAAAAATCAGTACAAGTATTTTAAATTAATATAATTTTGGGATTTGTTACTAATCCGTTAATGTTATCAAAATGTGGTAAGTGTTCACATTAAGAGGAGACTATTGTATTTATACTTAATTGTATGGTCTTGAATTAATCATGAGATGGATTTTTCATAACAGGTTTAAGCAAAAGAGCAAGGTGATTTTCTCAAAGGTTAAGATAACCCTTTGAGAAAATCACCCTTCAGTTTTTAATAATGTATAATATTAAGTGTAAGTTTTTATACGTAATTTTACCTTTGTAGAAAAAACTTTCCACTTCATTTCATTAGAATAGACTTGGTGCGATAAATTTACACAGAATGTAAAATCTGAATCATCCGGAAGTTTGGCTGTGCATTTGAGCTGTAACAATAAAATTCAATTAAAAGAAAGCAACTCCATTCATAGGAAGAGTTGGTAACATTCAATAGATTATCACAGTCAATTAAATAAATTCAAATTATTATTATTATTTTGACAAATTTCAAATTTTACTTTCGTACATCTTGAGCAATGCATATAAAGGACAGTACATACATCAGGGGTCTGTCTAGGTTTTTCTGAAAGGTACCTATTTTGTGAAAATGTAGACGTAATTTGTGAAAATTAAAAATTAGATTAAAAAATCAACGCAAAAATATGGTAAAAATATGGATTTTTCTTTTCTTATGGGATACAAAAATAAAATTTTACGTAAAAGTATTTTGTGAAACTACCATTTTTCCTAAGTTTGAATTTGTGAAACTACCGTTTTTCCTAAAGTTGAATTTGTGAAGGTACCGCTAAACGGTAGTAAATTCGGCCTGGACAGACCCCTGTACATGTTTCCTCCTTGCTAATTAGGTCAAAAAACATCAACAAGCAATTAGTACAAATTTAATAATGCATGATCTATCAGTATTAACAATACAGTAGAGCGCTGATTATCCAAACCCTTATTATCCGAACGTCCAATTATCCGAACAACGTCTGAATTCGTTTTCTTTTTCTTCTTTAAAGTTTAGAATACAATTTTTTTTTAATTTCTGAGCCAGTAGATCTACCGGCTGAAAAGATGCCAGGTTATGCAGCAGAAGAAATTAAAGACTGGCGTCGGGACACTGAAAACGTCCCAGAATATTAAATTTTAAATGATGATGAAATTGTTGCTGAAATTTTGAATAAAAATCGGAACTTCACAGACGAAGAGGAAGAAGTAGGTGATCAAGTTCAAGATAGTGAACCTTCTCATATAGAAAAATGCAATTCATCAGATATTGCAATGAATTGGCTAGAACGTCAAAATGATGTTGATCCAGTTCAGCTGATTTATTTAAAAAGAATAAGGGATATGGCTGCTCAAAAAATAGCATTTTCTTTGAAACAAAAATCTTTGTTGGATTTCTTTTGCTATAGAAAATAAAAAAATGTCGTAAAATCAGTAATTGACGATAGAAATTATAAAATGCTGAAATATGATAAAAAAATTCAAAATGAAGAAAAGTAAAAAAAATTTATAATAATAAGTAAGAAATATTTAAAAATTGAAAAAAAAAAAAAAAAACCTTTAAACAGAGCAATTTTAGAAAGTACTGCCAGTCTCGAACCTGGAAAAAGTGTGAAGGGAAGTTAGTGCATAAATAATAATCATTTAAATTAGATTCTAAACAACTTTTCAATTATCTGATTATCCGTTCGGTCCCGAGCAGTTCGGATAATCGGCGCTCTACTGTGTTTATGATTTGGGTTTGAAGTTCAATTTAGATAAGTGTTACTGGTTATTTTTCTTTCGGTGAAATCAAGTTGATAAGAAAGTTAGTTGCAAAATGAATAACAATACACACCTGTTGATCTATTAGGTCGATTCTTACATTTTCCGGTTTGACTTGCTTCACCATGATGTTTAAAACAACATGTGTATCTGACTGATACCAATCGTACCTACAAAAATATATTACAAGAATAAACTCTCTATAGAAAATATTTTTTACTACAAATGTATTTTTGTTACTTTCAAAGTGCACATTGCATAAAATATCTTCAAATGATGTGAAGTGAAACTCTTTTGGTAAATGATTTTAAAAAAGTTTTCTCTAATAAATGGTCCTTGAAGTATTAAAATCTCAGCGGAAAAAAAGCTCACTTTGAATTGGTAAGCAACCAGTTAGGCTCACCACATTGCACCAACTGACCTTTTCGTAAAAGATAGCTGGCAGAAAAGCTCTTTTCCATAGATAATAACGAGAACTTGCTTTTTTAAAAGTATATTGTGAAACTACCGTTTTTCCTAAAGTTGAATTTGTGAAGCTACCGCTAAACGGTATTAAATTTACCCTGGACAGACGTCTGTCAATGCTCAAATTTCGAGAAAAATGAAATATGTGTTAAGACATTTGAATTTCGAAATTGGAGTGATTGGATTGTTTAGATTCATAGCGTGCCAAATTAACTACAATTTAATCATAAATCCAGTCCTTTTTCAACTACCTCCACAGAGTTTTTTAAATTGCAATATTTTTAATACAATGGTGTTACGTCAAACAAATTTTGAATTATAACTTCTTAAATTTGATTTCTTATATTTGATTTCAAAGACTGCATCATATATGTTTAAGACATTTTATGATTATTCTTGGGAATTCATTTAGCATCGGCCATTCCCCAAGGTTTTCAAACAAAGGTGAAATCTCTTTTTAAGATAGATTTTGATTCAAGATAATAGCCTAATTAAAATAATTTTTATCAATAATTTTCACAATTTTAAATTATTTTGTATAAAATATTATTAAAATCAAAAATTGTCATTTATTCTAAACATTTTTCACGCATGCAATTTGTAATGATTTAATGTAAATTTGTGTGGTTTTATAGAAATTTTTTTCTGTAATTATCACAACAGTCTTTCAAACTTCGATAAGTTGAATAAGCTCACATCATCTGACTAAGGTTAAAATTACATGAAATTCCTACCATGGCTATTAAAAGATACACATAATTATTTTTCAAAAAGTTTTAATGTTTGAAAATTTGAATTTTTTCAATGAAAAAAATTGAGAACTTTAAAAATTTTGTCTGTTTCTCCTACAGGGTTGCCACACAAATCTGGAAAGAAAAATTCCCTGTACATATTATACACAATATATTAAGAGGAAACAACAATTACTGTGTTCTTGTGTGAGCTATATTGGGCTAACTATATTTATTAGTTTCAACACAACACAGCTCTACTTAAATAATGTTATAGTAAATGATATAGTTCAGTATAACTGAAATATCATGGTTTAATATCCGATAGATTACGCTTTGAGTGGTCACTATCTTTTAAAAGACAAAAATAAGAAACAAAATTTCCTGTATTTTCTCAGTTTGTAAAGAAAAAATCATAATTCCCTGCGTTTCCCCTATTAATTAAGGTGATTTTTAAATTCCCTGTGAAGTGGCAACCCTGTCATAAACAAGTGATTCAACTAGTAGTTTATTAATACTATTTAGAATTTAACTTGTGTCTGAACATTCATTGAAATTAGAAGGAAAAACACATTCTATTTCTCTTAAAGCGGGGCGATTTTATTTTACTCCACTCCAGTTGAACATGAAATGGCAAGCTGAAGCAGACGTACAAAAAAAGAATTCCTCAGTGACCAGCCTTTTGAAGAATAGAATGAATATTTTTCGTGTGTTTTTAATTTTTAGAAATCTCAATCTGTCTTTGGGGAAAGGATGCAAATTTCTTGCGATTTTCTTTTTTGTAATAAAAACCTCATTTAGTAATAATTTACAATCGGGGCCCATCTCATTTTTGGAGATTTCCAAATAAACGAATATATATGTAAATAAACCAATCATTTAAAAGTAAACATAAGTAGCAAAGTATTTCTTAGTAACCACAAATGGGATTTCAGCAAAAGTGAATGAAAATTATCGCCAAAAACACAGGCTAAATCGTACACAGATAAATCGTATTAATGGATATAACACAACATTAGAAGATATATATGAGTTTATCAACTTAGATTACACAGTCATCACTGTTTCAAGCGTAAATAAAATAAGAAAAGTTGCAAAATTGACTGGTATGAAAGATGAAATTGATTAATAAATAAATAAAAACAGAACTTAGATATTTCTGCAATTAGGATATCCTAAATAGCGCTCTTAGCTTATTGTAATAAAAGAAAAATATTAAAATTACGATTGTACTTTATGTTAGGATGAGAGATTTCCATTTTAGGTAATATTTCCTATAAACGTATTAAGCAAGTTGCAAGTCACTCTGAAATTAGAATCTGCATTAAATATTAAAAAAATTTCAAAACAAAAACAATGCGAAGAATTGAAATAAAAGTTGAAGTTAACAACTTTTTAGTAAAAAAAAAAAAAAGGCTCTTCTTTCAGCTAATGTCAGTAATTTTTTTTAAAAATGAAATAGTTGTAATAAAAATATATTTATTGCTCCAAATTTTAAAAAAAAGTTATTTTAAGCATGAAAAGCGTTATTTTGCTTCTTACAGTTAAATTTGTTTTGACACGTATCGAATGAAGAAGCTGAGTGATTTGGTTGTGTTTTCACTTTGGAAAGCCGCTTTGTTTATTATTTACATCTGCTCTGTCATGATATCAACTATTTATTTAACTTATTCTCTTAATTAATTAAGTTGTTATCGAATTTCATAAAGTATTATATTTGCCGTTATGGTCCAAATTAGTTTTACTTTTTATAATTAGTTGCCTGAGGAATAAAAAAAGTAAATTGGCCTTTTCCTTCTTACCTGATTATTTTTAATAAAACAATTTTTTTTAATGGAATGTACCAAAACAAAGGTCAAATATATATAATAGTGTTTTTACTTTTTCCAGCAGAAAAACAATTATGAAAGATATTGTTTATAAAATATTTTCTATGGATATTAGCATGTGCACAATAAAGTTAGCAAGCATACTACTATTGATTCCTAATTCAAACCTTAACTATTAACTTTGAGGCAATTTTATCGCTAGAAATTTGGGGATATTATCTAGGAAATTGGAGGAAATATATGCTGTTGATGATAGAAAATTGTTGAATAACGTGTGACAGTAAATTTTCATTTATTAATTGTACAGTATTGATTTGTTAATTTTACCTTCAAGTGAGATTTAAAAAGCTAAAAATTTTAAATATTTCTTTATGAAAAAAAAAGAAAAATTAAAAAGTAATAATAAAATAATGGTTAGGGGTGGGTCCATGAAATTTTTTTTAAAAAAAATCAAATTTTTAAAAAATTATTATCAATTTTGTTGCCTTGAGATTTTATAGACTAAATTTTCCATTTACAATATTGTATAATAACTGAATTTAAAACCTAACATGAATTTAATAGCTCAATGTTTTTATTAAATAACTTAAAACACATCAATTTTTTTGACCTCAGTTAGTTTGGAATTATTATTGATATCTCTTGGACTGACAGGTTAACAGTTGCTGAATCAACATTAAATCAGCATACGTTCAATACAGGGTTCCCATGGGCCTTCCTTAAATACTGCTTAATTTTTATTTAGGAAAATAAGGGCCCTGAAAAGTACTTAATTTTTCAGTATCGCTATGCTTAATAAAAACTATATTTTCATTGTTAGAAAAAATATTTTTTTAAAAAGTCATTCTTTTTTCACTTAGAATGAGACCATGCATTGAGGGTAGAGCATTTTTGACTTTTCGTTTTTGGCATAAGTGAATATTTAGCATGATTGGCCCATAACTGAATATGTGATGCATGTCTAGCAGCAAAATATAAAAACTTGTTTTAATAATTTTTTCCAATGTTTTTTTTTCTCCAAATTTCTTTATTTATTACTCTTTTTTTAATTTATGAAAAAAATTTGCAAATCGTAATTTCTACACTTAAATTTACTATTCAATTTCAATTAAATTATTAAAAATAGAATATGAATAAGTTTCATAGATGTTAACATTTAGCAATCTGAAAATATTATTAAAAAAACACAACCCCAGTTTGCAAAAATTGCCTGGTCGGACTTTGGCGAACCATGTTAATTAATACAATTATATCAGTATACTTACAATATTATAATAAAAAAATCTTCTTATTTTTTTATTTATTGTCTTTTTTTAAGAAAGGTAATTAATTGTCTCTGTCGCTGGTGGTATATTCGAGGATGAACAATTATACTATTTTTAAGGTCTTTAATTTTTCGAAAAAGTCCTTAATTTTTCAAAGAAAAAAGTTCTTAATTTTTGCTTTGATTAAAGAGTGGGAACCCTGTAACATTAATGCTGATTCAAAGTTGATTAACACTTTGAAGCGAATAAAACATTTATTACCTTAACTGATTTTTTTTGTTGAAAAAATTGACCAAAGATTTAATGTTTTTTTTTTTTTTTCATATTTAAAATCTAATATTTTGCTTTTATTTTAGGTTATGATGTTGAATCAAGTTCGATGGAAACCTATTTATTTTCTAATAGTACTTATCTTACCCACAATTGCTCAAAACCTCCACAAATCTGTGTCTGTTGTACTAGATTCAAAATGGATCTACACATCTTTACATTTAGAAGCTAGGTATGTTTATTATACAATGCTACATATGTTGAAAACAATTATAAAATTGAAATGAGGTGTAAGATATTTACGAATTTTAAATTTTGTGCTTTGATATGATAATTTGAATCTGAGCAGATCGAAGAAAACCTGACGTAGTGAAAGTTCGACTTACTGTTAGTTTTCATTTTAGAATGTATATTAAATTTGGATATTATAATTAATATATAGATTCTTTTTTTTTTCAATAATGAGTTTTTTTTATTTCAGAACAAAGAAAGTTTCAGAAAAATGAACAAGGTTATAAAATTTTCAACCTTACTTTTAATTGAATTTCACATTTTTGTAAAACCAACATTTTTTGTTGAAATCGAATTAATTAGAGAAATTAAGATCAAATTAAAAATAAAGGGGTCAGAATGAGAAAAAAAAAGAAGTTATTTTAATATTAGAGTTCTTGCACTTGGAGTTATCTGGAATTGAAATAATTGCTTATTAAAATTATTTTTAGAGCTTAAAATTAATGGTGATTCGTTGCTTTGGAGCCACTAAAATCTGAACAAGCCGACTATGAAATAATGTTCACTGTTCAGTCAATCATCATATTTATAATTTGTAACATTACTCTTTTCCTGTACTTTTTTTTTGTCTGATGTCACTTTAATATTTTTTTTCAATAGGATTGCTCATATATTTCATCATTTGTATTCCCTCATTTGCATTCTTTCATTAGTTTATGAAGATGTGAAAATTGTTTTTGTCTTGTTAATTACTTTAGTTTTATAAATTTTTATGAATTTTATCAATTTCTTTAATATCTTTTAGAGATTTGTGAACAAACGTATGAAAGTGCATATGGACTATTAAAAGTTTTTAGATGGATTCTGTTATCCTGGATTCTATCCTTAAGTTGAATTCTATTTAGTCACTAATCCCTTACACCAGACTTCTTCAAATTTTATTGATGCCTGTGCTTGTTTCTGTTGTGATGTTATCCAATAATCTTCTTCTTTGAACCTCTTCATCACGAATATCGCAGACTAATTGATCTCGTAATCGTCCTGACAAGGTTACTCCGAAATTACAATCTTTGGCAAGCTTCCTTAATTTGGTAGCATAAGCACTCACAGATTCTGATTTTGACTGAAATCTTTATGAATCTTAAAATGCTGAAATATTTCTGAAGATTAAGGACAAAAATGTTCTTTCAAAAGCCTAATCAAATCCTGAAATTTAAATGCTGTAACTTCTTTTGGCGAAACTAAAGTTCAAATTATAGACAATATTATAATTCCACAAACAGCTAAAAGAGTCGCACGCTTTCTATTAGTAACGCTTTCTATTAGTATGAACATCTATTAGTAACATATTGATATACTCTCTGGATTGGTGAGGCAGCTCAGGCTGTCATTATTGATTCCTTAATAATGACAGAAGGTCAGCTGATATTACAACAATTTTAGTGCATAAGAGTAATTTGTTTTAAGGACACCAGTTAAAATGTTAAAAAAAGCTGGTACATTTCATGATTTTATTTTTAAAACTATACTTGCTGTTGTGGTCTTTTTCAAATCAGTGATTTCTGCATCAAAAGTATTTTAGAATTCTTTCAAAAATAAATAAACAAAAAACAAAATGCTATATTATTTGACATTAATATTGTAATTAAGTTTGTTATCTTAAAAAAAAAAAAAATTGGTCGGCAGTAACATAAATAGCCATTGTCTAAAAGCAATATATAAAGTTTTTTCTTTTTTTTACCAGAATCTAATGTAACCATAAGGAATGTAAACAGCATTGTTTTTGTCCTGATGTTTCTTGTTTCATTTATAACTTTTTTCAGTAAACTCTGTGCTTCTGAAAATATTTTAATACTGTTATTAAATTTCATAAGTATCTATAAAATTGATTTATTTTTCAGTGAATTCCTAGCTGAAGAAAAACCTGAGTTGTTTTGGAGATTTGTAGATGATTGTTCCAACTTAGAAAACAACTTTTTTCAAACAAGTAAGTTGTTTGTAAAATTAGATGCTTGTTTTAATTTATTTTTATTATTTTCTTTAATTTTTGTTGCGAAATTACTATTTGCATCATATTATAATGAAGCCTCCTAATGTAATGACATATAATTTTACATACTCTTAAATAAAAAATTGCTGTTAGTAATGTAACTTATAAAAAATAAAGTCTGCTTTATTGTAAAAAAAAAAGAAAAAGCTTTTTTCTAGAGAGACTCGACATTGTATAATGTGTAAAAATAACACAAGAGGTAACTAAAAATATTTTTGTGAAGTAGTGTAGGTATTCTTTAGGTGATGTGTTTACGCAAGTTTTTGATATTCTACAAAATGCCAAATATCTACTGATTTTATAAGAAAATGATGTTTATACAAATGCATGTTTAAAATATTTTATTAAAAACATTTGATATTTATCTTTGTAGAATCACATAAATTACAATATGATGCTATTACCGATATTGCAAGTAACTACTTATCCAGTACAAAAATTGCTTTACTGAAGTTTGCATTAGCTTTACGTGCCTATTCTCCAATTGTTGAAATGTTCCACCAAGTAAGCATATTATTTTATCCTTCTCTTTGTGCAAATATCTTACTTAAATTTTTTTCTTCTCTATCTTGAAAGCTATTTTGCTTTTTTGAATATGCTTTTGTTATTAACAATTTTTTAAAGTATGATATTTATGTTTAAACCTTTATAAGAGATTATTATAATGGTTTCGAATAAAAGATGTAAAAACACAATTCAGTGAAACCTCGATGGATCGTTTCTCGGGAGAAAGAGAGATTATTTGTTGTGAATGATAGATACGGTAAATCAACTAAATATTGGCTTGAAAATTGAAAGAAAAGTAGTAAGGAAGTAACTGTAGTAGGACTGTAAATTAATAAACTTAAAATAAGTATAAAAGGCTGTTGCAGAAATGCTTTACTTTACTTTATAACAGGGTTTGTTGATTTANTTAAATCAAAAAAATCTGATTCTTTTGATTTTTTTTAAAAAAATCAAAAAATCACGAACCCTGCTTTATAATTAGTATAATTGTAGCAGTTTTTAGGTCAGAGCTATAATTTTTGTAAGAATATTTTAACTGAAGTGTATTATATTCATTAATTTTCATTCTCTTAGTTAATTTGTTTTACCTGATGTTTTTTCTCTATCTTGAAAATTAATTGTTCTCTTTAATATTTTTTTTTATTAAACCATTTTTTTAAGTGTGATATAAAATTCATAGGAGATAATTATCATTTCATACAAGCTGTGAAAAACAATCTTAGTATATCCGTCTTTGTAAATAAAATGGGCATTTCAAGGTTATATAATTTTCTCACTGTCTACATTTTTCTCCTCTCCGTTACCATGGTATCCGCAAATCCTACTTTTTCCTTATGTCAGTACGTTTCAGTACGAAGTTGGGAAAAGAATTTAATACTTTATTAAGTTGGCTATAGCTTGAAAGCTGATACTTGCATGTTACTGCAATATACTTGCATCATGGTTATATTTAATGATTTTATAAGAAGAGCTTTATAAATATTTTAACATAATTATTTTGTGGTTAATAACTAATAATAGCAGAATGGTGTATAATAAAGGAAAACAAGAGAGCAAACTACAATAATCAAAGAAACTATAGATACTACTTAATTGCTGTGGTGGAAAAAAGTAGCCTGTCACATCGTTGCCAAGGTGAAGAAGGTAGAAACTGTGACCTTGAGATGCTAGGATCATAGTGTCACAACCTTGGCGAACAAAGAACCTGGGGCGAGCTCAAATGATCAGAAAGTCGGGTCCACAATCGTGGTTGCCCGGAGAAAAGTGTTGAATCAAGAAGACTCCTTAATTCTGCTTTTAACATGTAAAGTCTATGACGGGCTTGTCATACTTTGAATCAATTTTTCTTGTTTAAGAATCGGAGTGATTAATTAAAAAAAAAAATACTAATAATTTTTTCAATCTTTCCTATCCAAGAAAATGTAGGTCAATTTTTTTTTTTTATCTTTATTACTTTTTGTAATATAGCCTTTATGGGCTGTCGCGCCGCTGAGTTTAGTTTAATATAGCCTTTGAAACACAAGTCACTTTCTACCTTTGAGTTAGGGAGGAAGGCAACTTCCACCCCCAAGTTCATTCTCCAAGAGACGATTGCATCTAATCTTCTCGGTAGGTGGTCTTGCTCTTTCCCCTGTTCAACTCTTTTTGAAAATCTTTTTCTCTCTCTGTCCTTTTGAAGAACTGATATGGGGAGCTTTTATAAGCTTGTAATTTATTATGGAAATTATATTCGCTGATAATTCGTTCATTCTACATACATTTTTTTTATTTAGTAGTAATAATTTTTCTTGTTTTTATTCATTTTGAGAGTGGAATTTATTTTTTAAATACATTATTGCCCCTTTTTTTTAAAACTTTTTTCCTTGTTTTTTAAAGATGTTTCAGAATTAAAAAATTTAGCTTCTGAATAAAGTGAGATTAATTAAAATCGGGACAGTGACGTAAAGATCTTCCAATATTCTAGAAAGCATCACAAAACTGCAGTTTTCCTTTTTAAAATATATATATATATATATATATATCATACACTCATTTGTAGGTTTAAAAAAACATTTACATTATAAAAATTTAAAAGGTTGCAAGTTTTCCATTCCATAAATAGTTTTAATTACTCCAATAGCTGGGATAGTTTTTTCCACGGTAAGGAAAAAAAATAGCTAGTACACAAGAGCACACATCATCCAAACATCAACAAGCACTTAGCCCTATGTTTAGGGCTTTAATGTACATACACAAGAACACTAAGTATTATGAAATTTTTATTTAAATCAGTAAATGAAGAAAAATATGAAAATATAAGCATGTATTGTAAAATTCTTAAAGTAAAAGAACATTAGTGGACATAATTAATATTCACAAGAGAAAAATACAAACGGTTTCAAAATATAATGAACCGCTGCTTAGGAACGCAACACTGAAAATATTGAAACCGGTTTGATTGCCAGATGAAATAGAAAGAATGAGAAATGTGATTATTATAAACACCACGAAATTTCATCACGATAAATTAAAAAATAAAAATAATTTTTAATATTTAGAGTTAAGCTTCTCTTTGTTACTTGAGACAGTCAAACTGGTTTTGATGTTTTCAGACCTGGTTCCTTAGTTGATTCACTAGATTTTGAAACTATTAGTCTCTTTTTATTGCTTTAACATTAATCTGTAATTCCTAATTAATACACTTTTTAAAACTTTTTTTCGCAATATTCTAAAAATATATATTAAAACTAGTAAATATGCAATATCTTATGTATTTAATAACGAGAAATTTTTTGAATTCATATTAAAAGTGTATAATGTAATTTTTATTCACAATTTTTTGCTCTTTTATATTGATAGAACAAAGTATGTAATCAATGTGTTATTTTAATTTCTCTTCCCTGACCCTCTTTTGCCATTCATGGAGAAGAGTTTTCTGAGTAGAAATTTCTGCACTGTGAACTTTAATTAGTGTAGTTATAGTTAATTAAAATCCGCATTAGCATTACATGGAGAGGAAAAACACGAAAACCTCCCAGGGTTAGTGATAAAATTTTGTAAAGTAGACTTGTCTCAAGCTGTTATGTTGTAAATTTTAATGAAAATCACTAAATGCCTTTTCTTTCAAAAATTGCGGTATCGTACTTTTTTATAAATTAATTTAGATTATTTTGATAAATCTTTATATTAATTACAGTGAGCAGCTTCACAAATCTATGTATTAAAATGTAAAATAACATTGTTTTTAATGATCCATCAAAATGATCTGTTAGAAAAATAAATTTAAACTGCCACTTCAGCTTATTAGTCGAAAATATTATAATTTATTTTTACAATTGGTACAATCTTTTAAAAAATTGAAAAAAATTAATTAAACTTAAAAAAAAAGGTTATGAAAAATATATGTATTTGAATTGTAATTGAAAGAAACAAATTAAAAAAGTAATAAAAAAATAAAATCTTTAACTCAAAGCTTTACTTTAACATAAAAAGTTTTACAAATTAGCAAATCAATTTAAAAGAAAAAATTAGGAAATGGAAAGGCCTTTTCAGGTATTCTTTGGCCAAGGTCACAACATTAGTTCTGTTATTAAGGCTATCATTTTTGTAATTCTAATTTATTTCATACATTGAATTAAAGTAAAAATAATGCTTTTAAATAAGTAATCTTGAAAGATTTTCTTTTTAAAAATTGCAAACTTTAAAGCTGGTTTATGTAAAAACTTATTGCTACACATTTTTAGGCTTATCTTTTACAATAAAAAAATAAAAGTGTTATGAACCCTAAACACATTCACATTGTGATTAGTACTATGCTAGTAAAACATTTATTTTTGTTCTGTTTGCACCAAAATTAAACTCCACTGGTTCAAAAGATATGTAAGAATTTGCTTGTTGCAAAAAAGATTTTTTTATTTGTGTTAAGAACTTAAGTCTTTTTTCTAACAAGTAAATGTATAGAAATTCCAATATTAGTATTTTTATCACATTAAAAAATTCATCTTTTCGAAATTTCTGATTGAAGATGGATTTGTGTTTTATTAACTATGCCTTGTAAATAACCTCTGCAACGAGGGGCCTCTATTTATGCAATTATCTATTTCTTGCCTTATGATCTGCTTTTGCTGGTAATTTGCATATATTTTAAAATATTTTTATGTAGGCAGAATGTACATTGCAGTTTTTACTTATTTAATTTTTTAAAATGTTTTCTTTTACTGCAGATAGCTTATGATCAAACATTCCCTTCAAATTGCGAGGCTATTGTCGATGTAGCAGGCGAACACACATGTGATGTTGCTCATTTGAAATCATTGCTTGATTCATCTAACAGGTAAACAAATATTTTGTTTAAATGATAGTAGATATTTTTGTTTGTTTCATTTTTAATGACACTTATATCATTCTTGTCAATGTATTGTAATTCTAAGAATGTAGTTTATTGAATGTAGCCTTCTTATGGAATTTATGTTTCATCTTGAAATCATATATTTTATGATGTTTAGAGTAAAAGATAAGAAAAAAAACATTTGATATTTTTCTATCCTGTTAAGTAAAGTAAGTAAGTATCGTGTTAAGTACAATGTTAAGTAAATTAAAG
Source organism: Parasteatoda tepidariorum (assembly GCF_043381705.1). Taxonomy (NCBI): domain Eukaryota; kingdom Metazoa; phylum Arthropoda; class Arachnida; order Araneae; family Theridiidae; genus Parasteatoda; species Parasteatoda tepidariorum. The sequence continues at coordinate 93,258,961 of NC_092208.1, forward strand.
TGCTTATCATGTACTAAAGTTGAGTTGATCAGATATGTTTATTTATACATTACTTCCTTGAACTCAGAAGCATGTAATGTGGGTCGAAAAAGTTTTTTTTTGAGTCAGATAAATCAAGATGTATTCCAGATTTGGTTGTTACTTGGACTGAAAAGAATAAAAATATAAATTTCGAATAAATACATATACATGTGTCCCACACATTGATAATAAGTAGGTTGATATTAAAATTTCATTTTAAGTTTTAGTTTATTTGAGTCTGAAAACTTCTTAAAACTATTCAGCATTATCTCATTTCTTAATCTTTTTCATCTGTGAGTTTTGTATGTGCTGTTAGTTATTGTAAGTTTATAAATTTCTCAGAAAATGAATGGAAATGAATGAAAAAAAAAAACTTCTCAATTGTTTTGCACGAGAAATAAATAAATGAAATATTGGATTTAGTTTATAGGAATGCAATTCATACAATTTCAGTTAATTTTTCAGGTATTATGTTAATTTCATATGTAGTTTATCTTAAAATGTGCTGCAAAAATTTCTTATAAAATTTTTAAAGAAAACAGATGAAAAGTTAATGCTTTACAAATAGCAATTTTATTCTTAGAACACATTTTAAGACCAAATGTGTATAAAATGACATAATATCTGGAAACTGAGAATATATCAACTCTATTTCTATAAGTTACACCTAATATTTTTTTTTCCTGTTCTGTATTGATCCTTTAAAAAATCATTTCCCTTTAAAATTATTTTATTTGGGACCATGTTAAATAATCCCATTTAAAGGCTTTTTGATCTTATTTGTTACAGGAATGCTTCGTCTCTGTATGAGGTTGATCATGTCTACCCATTTTCATCATCCACTGCCTCAGCAATCCTCTATGGACAGATAGGATCTACTAGTTTTAACACACTGAACAGAATATTGAAAAGCTATGCTGATCAAAATAAAATATCATATGCTGTGCGGCACTTTGTACTTGTGAGTACAATTAGTATTATTTTATTTATTTCTTAAAAGCATATGCTGAGTATTTTTATATCTTTTTCATTTATCTTAGAATATTTATTTATCTTTTCTTTAATTATTTAATTTTAACTTTCAAACTTCTGAAAATTAGAATTTAAAGAAAACTTTTTGTTCACATTGTTTTAAAACTTAAATTAGCTTCCAGTATTACGCAAAAAGTTTTTTGATCTGCCTTGTTTATTCCTAATTGTCTGAAACTGAGGAAAATCAAATCAAATTTATCCAACAATTCTATAAGAAAGCATTTTTTTAAAAAAAAAAATTGATGTCTTATTTATTTAATTCAAAAGTTTTGTGTTTTAATAATATATGGGTATTATTGGACTATTAGTTGTTGTGTGTATAACTCTGACTCTGGGAATTTTAAAATTAAGGACTCCCTCATGTGTTAAATGTAAAGGAAGACAAAGCAAATTAAGAAAATAACAATAAGTTTTATTTACTACATGTAAGCTACAAGTATATAGAACTCATAAAATAAGTTTATATATATCTTTATTTCAAGTTATTAACAGAATTTTTTAGATTTTGATCATGCGTGCAAAATGTCATAGCATCGCTTTCTTTTCTTTAAATTTTAACTCTGAAGAAAATTTAAATACAGAAGTTCTCTGCTATATTTTACAAAAGTGTTTTTATTTGAATATTGTCTGTGCTTATGTTGAACTCCTGTAAAAAAGTAAAAAGTCCTGTAAAAAAGAATCCTAAGTTAAATTTTAGCTAAGTTATATAAAGTAAAAAAAATGTACATAGATGATTTTTCGTTGTAATCAAGCAACCTAAACTCCTTAAAAATTGTAAATAATAATAAGAAAATAAAGTCTTATTGAGTTTTATGAAAATGAAGCAACCTTGATGTCAGCCCTACTTAATGGAGTTGTAAACAAATGTTCCTCTTATAGAAATAAAGCAATTCAAAACCAGAGGCAGTTTCAGTGTGAAATTTCTACAATTTAATATAATGGTTTTTTTAGTCAATACCATTAATTATAGCCTTATGTAAAATAAATATGCATTGCAAAGACTCTTATATTGATTTGTCTGATATCACCTTATTCATAAATTTATATTATGTATTATATTTGTTTCACTCTTTTTTTTTTTTTNTTTTTTTTTTTTTTTTTTTTTTTTTTTTTTTTTTTTTTTTTTTTTTTGATTTTATGAAAGTTCATTTCTGACAAGCATAATTGCTCTACTTTAGAGCAATGTGCCTATTTAAATAAAAAAGGTTTGATCAACTGCTCTTAAGACTTTGGATAACTATGAACAGGTCAATGAATCTTAAAGTAATTAAGTTAATTCATTAAGATAGATAAAGTTCCAAAGGGGAACAAAAGACACTACATTAATTTAAAGAATGAAGTAAGATAGATAAAATTTCATAAGGCTCTCAATAAAATAAGAGAGGTTTGAACAATTGGTCACCTGAAGTGACTGGGACTCTTAATTATTATTAATTTAAAGCTTTAATGAATTATTATTAATTTAAATTATTATTAATTTAAATTATTATTAATTTAAATTATTAATTTAAATTATTATTAATTTTTATTATTAATTTAAATTATTATTAATTTAAATCATTATTAATTTAAAGCTCAATCAAATAATAGCTCTATCAAATAATAGCCCTTTCATATTATATTGCTTATGATAAAAAAGATCTATTTATACATGGTGCATAGTGTTTTTAAAAAGTGCTTAAAGGTGCTTATTTTGGCTTTTTAAAGGTCTTTAAAAGTGATTTTTTCATTGGATGTTTTTAAAAAGTGCTTAATTTTCCCTTTTCAAAAATGAGAATCTTTTCTTAACCATGTCAATTTTCTCCACGTATTATGCAAAAGGGTGCTTTCCCCATTGTTCTAGACGGTGTTTTCACGATTCATTCAACCACAAACTATTTCAACTTACCTTTGGTCCATAACTTATGAAGGCACCAATCATTTCACAGATTTGATTAAACACTTGCGAGTCCGCATGTGCGTTTAGTAAGCTGGGTTCGGTGAGATTATTGCACTCTAGTGTACAACTCTGCCGCATTTTGCAAGATAATTCACAATTTCAAGCTTCATTTTCCACCCTCTGAAATCAAACTGAAAAATCTCTTGATCATTTTTTTAATGGCTAATATAATCAAGAAAGGAGTTCTTTGTCAAAAACTAGTTATTTTGTTATCATGATCATGTAAAGTCTTTGAAAATTATTTTACTTAGACCTTATGAGACTTAGGAGAAATGCATGTTTGAAGTACTACAGTAAGCTCTTCCAGTCTAGGCTCTCAAAACCGTACTTTGAAGTTTCTGGGATCATGGAGCAGTAACCAAAGACTCAAGCGTGGTATTCCCCTTGGACAAGTTGTCTCTGGTAACCTTATTGCCAGTTCTGTAGAACATTACAGACTATCACAGATTATCGACCTTTCTGAGGGTCTTGAAGGGGTTCTCTTTCATGTTGACCTTCCTGTCCGAGTTAACAAACATATCGATTTGGCGTGCTACATGAAACAGCTAGCACTTGAAAGAATTAATAATGTCCCCATGGACGCTGTTCAGTTGTATACAGATGGCAGTAGATTTGATAGCAGGGTTCGTACAGACTCCTTATACTCCTTGGAAATAAAAAAAGTCCCCAAGGAATACTTGGAACTACTTGGATTTCCAAATTAGTCCTTAGAAACTCCTTAAATTATTGCGTTTCGTAGATGAACTAAGTCCGCTGATGAATTTGCTGTCCAAGTAGGGAAACTAAATGATGACTTAGCTGCCAAAATCTAATAGTTTAAAAAAAACTTAATAAGAAGAAAAAATTGAGTTGCAAGAGTTAGAAGAAAAAAATAACAGCAAATAATTTTAATTTTACATGTTACAAGCAAACTTAATAATTTACTGTGATTTTTTTAAAATTTTTTATTTTCTTGTATGAAATACCTTAGATTTTTTTGTGTATTCAAGTTTAAAAATATAAGATTCTTAGGTTTTTATGTTAATCTTAAACATCTGTACTTTAATAAGATTTATTACAATATTTGAAACTGAAAAATGTATTTATGTGTAAAAGTGATAACTTTATTTATTTTTCTTGATAAAGTCAAAATTTATTTCAAAAAGGTTAGAGAAAAAATATGCAAAATATACATTTTTGCAAGTTCCTTATATTATTTGCTTTTTAATTAAAAAAAAAAAATTCCAGTTATCTTTTACTTTTCACCGTTTGCAATGTAAATTCTTTGCAACTGATTTTAAATTGACTCAAATTTTAACAAACCATGGAAATTTTAAGAGATATTTATTTCGTTTCCATCTGCAGATCAGTGGAATTTGTGCTTGTGGTGATGTTGAACATATTCTTCTTCATTGTAGTCTGTATGCGAGTGCTCGAATGAATTTAAAGACTGATTTGAGACGTCTTTCTATTTGTTGGCCTCCTGTCTTATCAGAACTGGTCAAAAGTATTGAAAGTCTTGCGACCTTGCGAATTTTGTGTTTAATGTAAATTTGTAAATTTTTCTTCTTTTTGTTTTCAACTTACATCTGTAAGCCTCATGCTATACTTTGTGGTGCATAAGGAGTTTTAAGTCGTTTAAATATAAAAATAAAAAAAAAAGTTATCTTTTACACAAAGTTTTTAAATTTTTGAGTAGTCCTTAAAATTTTGAACTCCTTGGATTTCTTCTTCTGATCTCTGTATGAACCCTGTGATAGTGACAGATCTGGTAGTGGCATTTATATTAAACTTCAGCATCAGGAAATAAAAATAAAGAGAAGAAATCTAGACTTCTGCTCGGTATTCCGAAGCGAACTTATTGCAATTCTTGAGGGTCTGGACTCCATCATGTCGCTTTCGCTGTTCACTGATATCTGGATCTTTTCGAATAGTAAAAGTGCTATCCAGGACCTGGCCGATTGACATAATGTCAGGGACAGTGTTGGTGCTGACATTCTTAGGAAACTAAAACATCTTTCCCTTTCTCATCAGACCCACTTTCAGTGGATTCCGTCACCTGTCGATATAGCTGGAAATGAGATTACTGACAGTTTGGCCAAAGCAGGTGCTGAAGAGGCTATTATGACTATCTCTCCTCTTACTTATTTGGAGCATTTTTCTAGGTGTAAGGCAAAGAATATGGCCATTTGGATGGTTCCGCCGGTACACTCATGGTATCAGAGTAAGTGCCCAGAGGGCTCCTTGTCTCGGGCAGCAGTAGACGAGAATAAACTGCCATTACTCATTTCCTCTGTGGACATCTGTCATCAATGACTTATGTCGATGGTAATAAACATTTCGAAGTCTGCACTAAGTGTTCTGCTGCCCAGGCCTCCCCTGACCACATTTTATCTTGTCTGGGACTTACCAGGCAGGACCTGGTTCAAGCTCCCCTGTTGGTGCTAGACTTTCTCAGAGTGAACGAGCTCATGGACCTGATCTAGCTCTGCTGGTTATGGGGATGAGAACAAAAACGAAATTATTTTGTATTTTGTTAATGTATAGTGCCTAAAAAGTGCTTAAAAGGTGCTTTTATTATTTTTGTTGAAGGATTTATCTACGCACCCTGTTATCTGACTGGCAATTTTTTATGTTTTCATACCACTTACCTACACAGTAGACTGATAGAAAGGACACAGTTCTGAGTAGAACACCGTATCATTGGCTGTGGTCAGTAAGCGGGTGGGTGACCACTTTGATCAGCCTGCATAGTATTGATCCTTGTTAAACTGTTCTGTCGTAAAATGCTCGACTTCATGCCCAGGTTGTCGAGCTAACTAAATAGAGGATAAAAATTGTGATGACGGACCATCCTTATGGATTTTTTCTCGTCTGTTGCCGATAGACCATTGTGCAGCTCTAGAGCGATGTAAATAAAATACCTACCATCACTTCTACCTATATATTTTTGGCATCAATAAATAATTGAATGAAACTTATAAAAATCTGATTTAAAATTGTTTTACAGAAGAGACAACTGAAAAAAGTTAGATTGTCGGGTTATGGGGTAGAATTGGCAGTGAAAAGCACAGAATATAAAGCTCAGGATGACACAAAAGTTAAAGGTAAACTTTGAATTTGTTCTAAAGAGTCATAATTTGAGATTAATGTTTTTAATAAAAAAAAAATAGTTGAACATGGAATTTTATTTATATAACTCATACTTTTTTTAAAAGTCTTATTTAATGATTCCAGAGGAGAAAGGTCCGGTTCAAGAAGAAGTTGATAAATATGAAGAACTCGAGGGTTTTATTTTCAGTAAATTAAAGTGAGTGAAAATTATGTTAAGCAGAAATTACTGTATTATAAATCTGAACATGCAATGGGCCACCTTTTAAAAATATTTTATTTTTCAAAAGCTATTTTATTTGTTTTAGCAATAATCTTGTTGTCAAAAGGAAAATGTGTATTGTTAAAATGCAATTTATGTTTTAGGAAGGAATAAAGCAACTATAAAAATATATTTTAATTCTTAATTAAAATAAATATGATGCAGAAATTTATGTTGCCATTAACTTTCTTTTTTTCATGTTATCTTATTTTTATTGTGTAGGGGGTTGAAAAATTATGCCTGCTGTTATTTTATTTTCTGTCTAAAAGAATTTTTTGAAGGGGTCTAAAAAGGATAAATATTCCTTTTATTATCTAATCAGTCAGAATATGGCCCTATCTATTACTGGGGATATTTGAGATCAATGCTTGGTTTCTTAAAAATAAGTTAATAAATTCATAGTATATGAATTTATTAACTTATAAGGAATCAGGGTCTTGTGTTGTTCTAGTAATTTTTTTTGTTCTATTATTCTTCTTTTACTTTATAGATTCAAACACAGTTTATATGTAATACAATTTAATATGTAAGTTTTATATGGAGATGTAACTGTTGTCGGTTAAAGACGAGATATAATTGACGGTGAATGAAGAGTCGGTGTCATATTTTCCAGGTTCTTACCCTCGATTATTTCGAGCTGCTCAGTTTAGGTGTATCATTGCAAGAATGGAAATGGGCTTACAAAGCAAATTTTTATCATAAAAAGGTTCTTTAATTCAAAATTTATTATTTCTATCCTAATATCTGGGGCAAGCATTGAACTGAAGGCCTGTCATCTAAAAACTTGTGTCTCTTCCTCCATATCCTCCAAAATTAATGTGTAAATTAATAGCTACTTAAAAATTATTAATGCTGCTTACCTGCAAGGTAAGAAAGGACATAGATTACTAAAAATATATAAAAGTCTTTACTTCCTGAGCACGTGTGGAAGGAAAAAACTTAAAAAAAATATTCTCCTCTTTAGTGTATCGTCACTGATGGAATGTGCATACATCCGGGCAGTCAAAGTTAACGTTTATTACTTAAATACCTAGACATTAAGCGCAAAGTTAGCGATTATCACGTAATTACCTAGACATTAGGCGCAAATGTAATCTGAAAGTAAGGATGGTGGCCGAAAGGTTGTAAATGTAGAGTTTTGCGATAGCATCATCACATATATCTTGATAGTTTTTCATGTTGAGTTTATATCTAATGCAATGTGATAGTTTTATTTTTGAAGTAAGTTTTTTATTTTGTGTTGGAGCTGCTTACCACTTTAATGTTAATAAACCCTACCTAAAATACATTAAAAAAAACTTTCTAAAAATTTCTTTTAAATTTATCTTTTTCCCCCCGACAGTGAGTTGCATCCATCTAAAAAAGACAAATTAGAACAGTTGAAAAAGCACATTGTGGAGAGTTCAAAAGAAATTCCTAGTCTCAAAGTTTGGGAATTGCAAGGTAAAACAACTTTTATTTTTAATAAAATATGTTCTATCTCTCCTTTTTTTAAATAAAGTTTCCATTTCATTAATGTTTTTTAAAACTGAACAAAATTATAAATGTGTTTCTGTAATGTTTTTGTATAATGATTTTCTGTAATGTTTTATAATGTTCATCTTTGAATTTGTGTTGTTTTTTATATTAGACAAAGCTACTCATTATTTTAACCTGAAATTATGACAGTTGCTTTCAGACAGTTCAATAGCTTTGCAACTGTATTAACTATGGAATTTAATAATAATAATATATATATATTATACTTATTTTTCTACAAAATTCTTCATTTATTTCATTAGTAAAAAGTTAAGTTTTTAAATATGAATCTGCAATATACTGTTAACTTAATAACCAAGGGCGCCGGCATAATAATATAAAAGGAGGTGCAACCCTCTAACAAACTGCCCCCCCCCCAAAAAAAAAACGTCCAAATATTCTGTTATTACATTTTGTTTTGTTATTACATATACTTTCATCTCTTAATTTTTTTCAATATACATTTCTTCATTGTTAACAAGATATTTAAAAAAAAAAACGAATTTCTTGTACTTGCAAATTTTGCCAAGAGAAACTGTACTGATGGTGCCGGCATAGCTACTGACTTTGAAACAAAAATAACTACAAATAGTAGTTTCGTGTACTAACCTGTTTGTACATGCTTAACATTGGTATTTATTGTGTTGATGAAGTTTTACAGTTGTGAGAAGTCAATTTGTGTTATAAACCTTTGTTAAACTGAATAACTAATAGAAAATATATTATTTATATTTTATTAAATGAAATTTAAAAATATATCTTAGATATTTGCCAAGTTTGTGCATGCTCAGTGTGCATAAGAAAAGAATCAAAGATGGATCAGAATTCATTGAAAAAGTTGTAAACAGATTTGGACAGCAAACAAGACGATTACAATTCTTGTTTGATTTAAAATTTTTTTAATTGTTATATATAAATAATTACTTAATTATTTGTTTTTGAATACAAATATTTTTAATAAAAAAATTTATAACAAAATTGTTTTTCTGTTCCTCTTTAATTGTTTGAAAAAAAAGCCAGGGGCGTGCAAGTGCACCTCTTGCACCCCGCGGCAGGCGCCCTTGTTAATAACATTCCTTTGTTGATTGTGTAAAGTTTTAATTTTCTTTTCTAGAGTTGAGTTTGCAAGCCGGACAAAGAATAATTGATTCACCCATTGAAGAAACTTTAAGAGTTATGAGAGACATTGCACAAAATTTTCCTACTCAGGCTCGCTCATTGATTCATGTCTCTGTTTCTAATGACATGAAAAGAGAAATTGAAAGAAACCAACAAGTATGGTTATTATTTTTAAAAATGAATAATTGTGGACTGACAATTAAAAAGGATATAAATATCAATTTGTTAAATTCTGATAAAAAAGCAAAAAAAAAAAGGTTTAATAATTACCAAAATTGGTTTAAGAGATAAAGTAACATGCATCAAGGGAGCCTCAGCCTTATTTCATGGCATTTGCATTAAAACTTGTGTTGAGAAGGAAAAAAAAATTTTTTTTAAGTAAAAGAAAACAAAATGCCTATACAATTTTTGCATTTTAAATGCAGTTTTTAATTCTAATTAAAGAACAAATTAAAATGAATGGTATTTTTCATATATTTTTCTGCTCTGTAAATAATAATAATCATCTTGTATAATAATAATAAAAATAATGTAATCATTGATTATCTTGTTAATATTGTTTTAATATATTTTTTAGGATGCATATATATATGTATATAATAAGTTTTATTTGCTGTGTATGAGCTGCAAATATATAGAACTCATAAAACAAGTTAAAAAGGTAGAGGAAACATGTAAAAAAATGTATAATAAAAATTTATGAAAATAGAATAAAAAATATAATTAAAAATAATAAATTTAAAGAAAATATTATTGAAAAAATTTATTTAAAATAAAGAAATAAATAAAGTAAAATAAAAAGCTGAAAAGAAATAATGAAAAGAACTAACAAATCCTATGTGTTTTTGTACTTCCGTAAGAACGTGCCATAAATATATCTCCTCAAACTCATATGCTTCTATTTTCATATTTTGTAATCTGGCCAACTTGTTATGAAAGTATTTTAAATCATTCTTTAAGATGCCTTTGCGTATAAGTACATTTGAATTCGCTCTTTGATTTTTATATATTACTTTTTGTTCTCTATTTTCTTGATTTTTTTAAAATCTGTTTTTGCTTGATTCTTTAATTTGCATTTTTTGCTTAACTTGTTATTTTTTTTTTGGTTTAACTTTTTTTGTGCTCCACATGCTATTGTACTGATGTATTTTGCTATGGCTGACAATGCTTTGAATACAGTATTAGAAAGCACTATTTTTTTTTTTGCGGATATAATCATGTGACCCGATGACTAGATATGTCTTTTCATTATTTTGTTTTCAGCTTTTTATTTTTTTAATAAAATTTTTTAAAATTATTATTTTTAATTAGTTTATTCTTTTTCTTTTCTTTAATCTTTATTATATATTTTTTTCAATGTTTTCTCTACATTTTAACTATATATATATATAAAAATAAAATTTTGCAGACGTTCATGCACCATCATAATATTGGTCCAGCAGATGCAGGATTGTTTCTGAATGGAATTTTTTTCGATATGGAAACTACAGATATTTTCACATTACTGCAATATTTGAAGCAAGAGACTAGGGTTCTTGAAGCTTTGCACAAGCTTAAAATTTCAGTAAGATCTTATTGCATCATTTATTTTTTAATTTCATTTAATTCAAAGTACTTTTTATTTTTTAATTAAAATTTTAAGTAATTTATCTTGAATTTATAAATTGTAGAAAAATATAGTTTTTGATATTTTTTTCTAAACATGGTAAAAATATTCTCTTTCTTAGAGACTTCTGAAAATTCGTTAACAAAAATATTCCAGTTTTAAATTTGAACACATTTTAATCATGTCTTGGTGAAAACTTTATTAGTTTTTCGTATTTTAGTTCATTTTATTATGACTTGTCAAATTTATCAATCTATTCAAATTTGTCTTATACTAGACTATGTTTTTTTCAATCTGTACTGTCTAGTTATTATCCACTTTATTAGGTAGAATTTTTGACTCAATTTTTGTCATGAGAATAATTGTGTTTGATTGATTTAATTACTAATTTTTAAGATAAGTAAAAAAATTAATATTTTTTGATGTATCTATAAACTTTGTGTTTTCTTAGGATAAATTGTTGACAAATCTTTTGAAAATGGATTTCACAGAAGACAAAGAAGAGTATGCAGTGGATATAAGGGATCTCTCTATACAAGTAATGCTAATTTGATTTTTACAATTAAATATCGAAATTCATGCACGTTTATGAATTTTAAGGTTATTTTGATTTCTGATACTAAATTATATATATATATATTTTTTTTAAGTAGTAAAAGAGCATAATATTTTCTCTATTTTTTTATTACAATGTAAGAATTATCTTGTTCAAACATTTAATGTATGAAAGAACAATATTTGAACGATATTTATCAGATTTTCATCATAAGTTTTTGAAAATTCAGCCATAGAAAACATTGTTTTTGATATAGAAAAAAAGCATAATATTTTCTCTATTTTTTTTTTTAAATTGCAATAAGAGAATAATTTTGTTCAAACTTTAAATATATGAAAGAGCAACATTTGAACAGTATAAGATTTTCATTATAAGCTTTTGAAAGTTCAGCCATAGAGAACTAGTTTCCCATAGTGACCAGGACAACTCATGATAGCCTTATATGAAATCAAACCAACTAGATTATATTTGTAAGTTGGTATAACTCTCGTTTAAATGAAAGCAATTTTCTTTTCTCTAAGTATAAAACTAAGATTTTAATTTTTGGTTAAGTTGAAACCAAAAGAAGTATGATTTCCTATTAGACATAAATTGTGTATGGGCCTTGTCATGGGGCATTATAGAGTTTTTGAGAAAAATTCTATTTTTCTGAAATTTGGAAAAATTTATTCATAATTTTCTGAAAATCGGGCATTGTTTTCTCAAAAAGTAAAAGAAAGGAAAAACTGTCCCCTTTGTGGATTTAAATAGCAAATAATTTAAGTAGTCAATTAAAAAAAGTTTATTATTTTTACTCAATTTAAATTACTTAATGGGATCTTTGGTTATAGCAATAAAAGAAATGTTCTCCATTGAGAGTTTGTAATGCCAATCAATCACTATGCATCAAATAATGTTGAACTCAGGCGTAAAAAATGTTGTGAGTCTCCTGTTGCGGCCTCCTCTCTAATACAGACCTTGAACTCATTTTTATCAAATGAGATTCCACTGTTCTTTATAATTTCACTAAATGTCTTTTTATTTATGACTTACATTATTATAGAGAATTAAATAAATGAATTTACATTCTTAATTTAATTTGCAATGGAATTCACCCATTTAAAAAAAATAATTTAATTTATATTTAGTACATAAATGATATTGAAAATGATCGTCAGTATCGCACTTGGCCATCAAGTGTTCAAGATCTGTTGCGGCCAACTTATCCTGGGATGCTACGCAGTATCAAGAAAAATATATATCACTTGGTAATTATTTTTATATCATCTGTCTAAAGTGTTATTCTTTTTATTTAGCTTTTCGATATACTTTTCTTAAAGACATTTTCTTTTTATGTAGTTGGAAAAACTGTATTAATTTGTTTACTTTATAACGTTATACGCAACTCACTTGTATATCCTGCATACATAAGCTCTGCATAATAAGCTTTTTTAGTTCAGTCAAAAGGAAAGCTTTCTATTTATAGTTTTTTTAATTTTATTATTTATTTTTTCTTGTTGTCATTAGTAGATGTAAACTACAGTTTTTATAAAAAATTTCTTTATTTGACTGTGATTTTATCTGTGGTATTAATTTTCAGGTCATAGTTGCAGACCCTTCAAAGGAAGATTCAAGAGATATCTTTAAACTTGCTGAATCATTTTATGTTCATAAAGCACCTGTGAGGTAAAATGAAAATAAAATATCTAATCTAATAATCATTTTATGTCTATGTTAGATTCACCTAGAATTTACTTAGAATAACTATCAAATTGTTTTAAAAAAAGAAATTTGTATTTGCGCTTAATTTTAAGTTGTTCATTATTGTCTCAATGAAAACTTAACACAATTGTACTAAATTTTATCCATATTTGTAGACATTAATTTGTACACAATATAAACTTAATATTACATTATTGCTCAGAATTTGGAGAAAAAAATTTATTATTATATCATTGTTTAAAATTAAATAAAAACATATAAGATTACAAAAAAAATTTGCTGTAAATCTAAACAATTAATAATTAAAATTTTTGTCAAACTAAAAGGAAAGAAAATTTATCAGATTTCAGTCAATTTCATTTTAATTGAATGATAGAAAAAAAGATTTATTTTTCATTACATTTTTATATAATAGTTTGAGATTCAAAAAGAGGTAAATACATTTTTTATTATAAGTTCTGTTTTTAATTTTAAATTTATCTTTTTTTGTTGTAGGATTGGTCTCTTATTTTCTGTGAATTCGTCTGCCGATGGTTTACATGATGGTGGAGTTGCATTTCTAAATGCATTCAACTTCATCAGCCAAGATAAATCACCTTATGATGGACTCTCTTTTATTACTGAAGTAATACACTTCAGATGGTTTTAAATTGTTGTTAAACAATTCTTTTTTATTATTTTTAACTTTAAAATACTTTTGATATTTGTAATTTGGTTCAGATTTTTTTTATTATCTAATCACTTTCATTTTTTGTATCCTAATTCATACGCCTTTATGTGTATGTTAATTTTTTTTTTATAATTTGGAAGTTCATTTTACTTTATTTATATTAATTTTTCGGTCTTATTTATAATTATTTAAATAAGCAGTTAATTCAGAACAACTTCTTTTTGTATAAATTCTCATAAATATAGTATATGTAAAGTAGCAGTTTTTTTATTATCCATGTTTTACAAGTTTTCAAGTAACCTTACCCTATATTTAGATGGGATAAATACTGTCTAGCAATCACAAGATGGAATCTTAGTGAGATTGCCAGACAGTAAGAGTGTACATTTAATTGGTTTTCATATTTTTTTCTCCTTTATCTTGATATTCTTTTGAAATTAGCAGAGCTAATTGTGCTTCGGAAAAAATCCATATTTCCGGATTTTTCGCTAACCGAGATCCGGAAGTTTTCGGATATCGAAGGTCCAGACGTTTCAAAAAATCATTGATCACAAAAGCTTCCGGAAATCAAATTTTGAACGGTGGAACTTAAAAACACAGTTTATTTTATTTGTTTGTAAGGGAGAGCCAGATTAGCTTTATATTCAAGATTAATATTAATTTTTTATCAGTAAATAGTTATTATAATCATAAACTCAAGAAAGACATTTGTAAATTTCAATTTCTTCTCCAGGTTATCGTAGGTATGTGTAAATGGTATAAGTATGTGTAAAATTTTAAATATATTTTAAGTAAACTAAGAAAGATTGAGAAAAAGGAAGAAAAAAAACCTTGTTGAATTTTTTTTCTCCATTTAAACTGTTTTTTTTTAATTTACTTAAGAAATTTTCTGGAATTTTGACTTGGGCTCACTACCACCCCTGAATTAGTTCTTCAACATAGAATTTTAAGTATTGTTCTGATGCAAGTAATTTTCTTTTATTAGTAATTTATTCATCAATATTCTTCTGATGTAAGTTAATTTTTTAAAAATATTTTTGTAATATAATTTTACTATGACTTTGTTTTAAGGCTCAAAAAAATATGTTTTAGAAGAATGTAAACATAGTAACATTATAAGTGACTTTTACAGGTTTATGCAAATGTTGAAGACAAAGATATTACATCAGAAAAAGTCATATCTCAGTTCAAGACAATGTATCCATCTGAAGATTATGAGCTGATATTTGGTCCAGATTCAGATTATGATACTGGCAAAAAGGTAATTTGAGTCAGTTCAATTGAAAATAATTTTTTTAAGATCTAGATCTTTCTTTGGTAATTTAATAATTTTTTTAATGCAGTTTGCTTAAAAAATAAATAGTTCAAAATTTTCAGTATAGCCTTAATTATCTACACTAAAGAGTCAAAACATTATGATCGTCTACTTAAATTCGACAATACGTTGTGCCACCTTCAGCCTTCGAAACAGCTGTGGCTCGTCTTGCCATGGACACTACAAGGTCTTAGTAGATAAATGGCCACAGGTTCTACCAAATGTTAAAGCAGCGGTCACACAAAGTTGATATATTTTGTCATGGTGTTGATTGTGTTTGATCTCAGACCTGCCTTTCTTTGACATCTCTAATGTGCTCTATCAGATAATAATAAGTTAGGTAGTCAGAACATCCAATTGAATTCATCCTTATGATCTTTGAACCACTCCAACACAATGCCAGCTTTTGGAATTGAGGCATTGTCATGCTAGATGATTCTATTAGGGAAAACAGATGTAATTTATGACTACAACTGATCCACCATTATGTTCTGATAGTCCTCAGCTTTTAGCGTCTGTTCGACCACAGCTATGGGCTCTGGAGCAGCCCATGAAAATGATCTCAAAAGAACGATACCGCCAGCCCATGTATGACCTGTTGTATATATGGGAAGCCAGCAACTGTTTGCTTAGAAGACACAACCATTGGTGTAATGAAAGAGAAATAGTGATTCATCTGACGAGACAACTGTCTTCTACTTAGTCTAGTATCTGTACTTTTCATCCCACTGTAGGCATACTTGACGCTTGGTTAAGACCAGTACACAACAAGTGGTTCTTTTAGACTTTCAGTCCAACTACGTCATGTGAAATACTTGGACTTGCATTTTATTGGGCTGTCAGCTGAGCCACTGTTTAGCACCAATTTTGTTTCACCAAGCAGGGAAGTCTCCAGCATCCTTTTTCTTTGATGACGAGGAGATATTCAATATCTTGGCATTTACTGTTTGTTTCACCGTCATTTATTCTCTTTGCATAATGGCAATCACGTTGTGAGCGATCTACCATTAATGTAGTTTCGGAGACACTCGTTCAGAATCTAGGAACCTTCTAGCTCATTCAAAATATTCTTCAGTTCATAGAATCTTTGAGTATATGATTTGCCCTATATCAAATTTGCTTAAATCAATTGTTTTTCCAATTACTCACAAAAATAAATACAAGTATGATTCCTTACCTTTTCCAGCAGCACTCGATACTGTTCCAACTTAATCATGTGTCCTTCATGTTATCCGGGCGAGTCTTTTGAAAATCTTGTGGGTGGTCATAATGTTTTGACTATCAGCGTAAATCTCTTTCATCAAAAAACTTATTAACCAAGATCAATTTCCATTTTTTTTTCCTTCTTTTAGCTTAGAGTGTCTTTTTTCATTTAAAGTGATAATTTCGATTTAAACAATTTGAATTATGATTGATGAATTTATTTATTAATTATGCATATAGGTTTATGTAGGGAAAAGCATAAATGGTAAATGGGCTCCCTTGTTTTTTTTTTTTTTTTGATATATAAGCACTCTTTTTCAAAAATTATCAATGACTGCTCAGCATAAATGTGGCTGAATCTTGTTATTAGAGTGTTGGATTTCTTCTTTCAAGAGTTGTGTTATTGCTTTTAAATCACATGACCTAAATCATCTATTCTAAACTCTGAAAACCGAAAAAAAATGACCAAAGAATGACACAACAATGTGTGTCATTTTTTTTTCGTTGACTATATTTTACTGCACAAATGGTACAAAATGTTGCATGAATTTTTCATTATTTTATTTTCTATAGGCTGCCTGGGAATTCATAAGTAAAACTGGTTTGAGCAAGCCACCTCAAGTACTTCTGAATGGAGTCATGCTCAAACAAAAACAGGTATTTTCTTGCTTTCTGTTTATTTTTTAAAATGTGTTTATATTGATATTTTGACTATTTATATCGGGGAATAAAATTTTCACTCACCAGCTCGCCATTGGCTATCAAATATTTATGTCCGGAAAATAAGTTATCTTTTCAAAATTGGATTTGTACCTTCAGATTATGATGCCTCATTGAAGTGAAGCATGGGGAGTGTCCTAATTTTGAATTCAATTTTTCCTAATTTTTTTTTTTGCCTAAATGTATGACTTTTCTTTCCAGCTAACAGCAGACATGTTTGAAGAGGCAATTTTAACAGAAGTTATGAGACAGACTCCTTTCCTACAGAAAAGTGTCTACAAGGTAATTGAATAATCAACTCACTTCTATTTTAATACATCAATTATGCTTTGCTATAAATTACTTTATTTCATTGCTAATTCCATGAATATTTATTTTATCAAATTAAATAATGTACAATCTGATAGCTATTTATCCCATTATTTATAAATTTTTTATTTGCTCGTTAATTTAAGGAATGGATACAACTTTGCGTTAATTCCATATATTTAATAGATATATTATGTTTTTATCTATACTTTATTTGCTAGCAGTACTTTATTCAAAACAAATGATTTCATATTAAGAAAACTATTCAGTGCAGTTCATAATTCTATGATCATGAAACAGTTATTGAACATAAATACTGAAGTTTATTGTTAAGTGTTTTTATAAACATGTTTATTAAAATAGTCTTTTTATTTATTTTGTACAAAAATGCCATGTGCCAATATCAATATTGATAAAATCATTCATTAGAATATAAAAATGTTATATTCTCACAAAGAATATGAATATTAAAGGTTATTTTTCTACATGATTTTGTTTTATTTTACCTTCTTAGGAATGTATTTTGCTGAAAATGAATAGCTACAGTGCATACATTCTAATAAATTTAAATACATCATGTCTTCATTTTGTGTTTAGATTTTGACTTGATTTTTTTAAGAACTTCTTTCTTTTAACTTTCTGTAATCTGGAAGTATTCCTGTAATCATTATTAATTATAATTGTTTAATTAACTATAATTAATTGTTAATAAGAAAGTAGGAGTAATAAAAATAACAAAATGATTTTCATCACCATATATGTGGCATTAAACTTAATAAAAGTGCACTTGTATGGTCCGTAAGCATTGGTTCGTTTAGGTTTAAAACATTATTTTAACCGTTTATTTAAACCTTTGATTCACTCTAGATTTTATAAAGTTGTATTTTTCTGCCATTAAAAGTTTTCTATAATTTATTTCTATTTCTTTTTTAATATTTTGTTTACTTATTTATTTTTTAATCAAACTTCAAACTTTTTTTAATCAAACTATAAGAACTCTATATAAGGTACTCTAAGGTATAAGAATTAAAATTCAGCAGAATTTTTTGCTGAATTTATTGAAATATGTTTTAATAATTTTTATTTTGAAGAATTCTTTCATTTCTTTAGAATTTGTAATTAATTTTATTCTTATATTTAGAAGCAAAAAAGTGTGCGGAAATGTAATTATTTTGAATTTTTCATATAAGTTTTGTGTCTATAGATTTTTCTTAAATTTCTTTTTTATTTTCCCAACAACTTTATTCTCAACATTTGACTGACAATGTTAGTTTTATAAAAAAACATTTTAAAAAATATAATTATAATATATAAAAAACAAAACAAAAAAAAACATTTCATCTTTTGTAACAGTTTTCTGTATCATTTTTAGAAAATATTTAATGTATAGCAAAAAGTTTTATACAATTTTGAATAATAATTTAAAAATTGAATTTTAATAATTACTTATTTCAAAATCAAAAATAGTACAAAAATTGTAAAAATGGAATATTTCACTGTATTTTGGTTTAGTTTCCAGGATTATCTGTACCTCGAGATATCACAGTAAGTTAAAATCAATAAAATTAAATTTATTGAAATATTTTCTTAGCTTTTACAGCATTCATTTTCTAACATAATTTCGCTCTCAAAATATGTTAAATCAGTAATGAGTTTTTTCCATTTATTTTTAATAAAATATTTATGTTAACAAAAAAAATTGTCTTTATAATGATGATAATAATTTATTATGTACTTTACAGGGAGAATTATCTGATTCTCAAAACATTCTAGACTTTATTATGGAACAAAAAAATGTGATGCCTCGTCTTAATCAGAGAGTTTTAAGTTCCGATTCAAAATTCGTTGATTTAATTGGAGAAAATGGTAATCAATTATATATATATTATGTTTAATAATAATTAAGTCAATTTTTACATGGGAGATATTAGAATTTTTTCTGTTATTTTTTTTTATAATTTTTTTTTATATTGCAGTTATTTATAATAATACTGTAAATGATATTTTAATTTAAGTTTCTATAATTTTTATATGGTGTGGAAAAGTTTCTTAAAAAAATACAACTAAACAGGCTTAGCTGAAATAAGATTTGAAAAAAAAGGCAAGATTTAAAAAATCGGATTCAAAATTGTTAATCAAAATTGTTAAAAATTGTTATAAGGAATCTGTTTTATAAATTATCTTTCTTTTTCTATTTAATTGTTTTAAAAAGTTTTATTTTTTAGTATTAAATGCATAATGCTATCAGTAGATATTATGCAAATAGATTCCTATCGAAATATTTTTTAAGTTTATGTACTGTCATTTATCAATTTTGTACAAGTTTTCAATTATATAAGCTGAATCGGAATTTATCTAAGCAAAATTTAGTATTCAAATAATGTTTAGAAGCAAACCATATTTTGTTGCAAAATTGTTTGATAGCTATTGCCTTAGTTAAGAAAAAATATATTTAAAAAGTAATTGTTCATTGTTAGTTTTTCTCATAGTAGCAATCAAAGAAACAATTTTTTTTCATGAGGTGCAGATATCTGTTATTTTGGAACAATTACTGAAGGTTTGTTTCTCTAAAACTAACTACAAAATTGTTTTCTTTAAAATAATTCTCATGTAACTGTTATTCATTTAATTTCTAAATAACTTTTATGAGAATAATGACCACTAATCTCTAACAACCATCTGTGTCAGTTATAAAGTTATGAAAGCAAAAATATATAAATAGATAATGTGTAAATATCTTACGTTGATTGTATTCATGATTTGTTTAACTTTCAATCCATTTTTTCCAGCTGAAACTGTTCCAGTCAAGGATATGAAATATTTCATGAAACGTGGTGAGTTAAATTGTTTTGTTGTATAATTACTGTAAAAATTATTAGATATCTTTAGTGCTTAGTTTATGTAATGTTTATAATTATTTATCTTAGTTTTACTTCATTTTTCATTCATATTTAAAACAAACTTTTCGTAGTAATGGAAAAAGATTTCGATTTTATTAAAAAAAAAAGTTGTATACTACTAAGATTTTTTTTTTGTATTATATATTTTGGTAATAGTATTTCTGTAATTATCAGTTCTAGGAACAAAAGTTCATGGAGTTTTAGGTTCCTTAATTGCATGACTAATATGTTATTGTATTCAATGAGAAAAAATGTCAAAATACTGATGCTGATATATTTTAAAGATTCATTGATATACATATTCAGATTATTTGATTGATGGAGGCATTTTTAATTTTTCATTATAAATTTTTATGTACATTTTTTATTTAGTTAATTTTTATATATATTTTTATTAGTTTAGTTAATTTTTTGTTTAGTCTGTTGTGGTTAATTTACGTCACTTTATTGCGACATAAATTAACTACAACAACCATATATATTTTTAAAAATTTTTCATTTTTCATTATCCATTAATCATGGAAGGAAATAAAATAAATTATTTTGTGATTCTTAATTATTAATGGTAGTTAAGTGTAAAGACATTGATCTTTATGTTTTGAAAAGTTGGCTTAATACAGATAAAATTGAAATTAATGAAAAGAGTACCATCATAATTATTTTCATTTGTTTAGTAATGAATGTATACATAATAATTTTATAAAATTGCACATTTAGATTTTTTGTGTATAAATTAACTCAATTCAACACAAATTATTTTATGTTAGTATTACATCACACTAAATTTCTGTTTCTTTTTAATAAAATGTATGTGATCATAAAGAAAAATTAATTTTCTTTTCAACTAGATGATGTACATTTAGATCTCTGTATTCTAGGCAAAGAGGTCCTGTTAAGTGTTTACTTAAAAATATTAAAAAATTTTGATTGCTCTAGGAAACTCAATATAAAATATAACTTACTTTCTAACTATATGCAGATGACTCTGTAAACCTTTTCACATGATTAACTATTATAAGCACAGTATACTGCCGTGCAATTGAAGAAACAACGTATTGTCCTTCATGATAGGTTTTAAGAAAAGTGACTAGAGAACTATTTTCTTTCTATTACTTATGCTATGAACCCTGAAGTAGAATTTCGGAAAAGTGATAAAACAAAATTCATTAAAAATAACTTAACACTTTAAATTTCTTTCTCTTGTTAACTGATATAATTCACTTTATCATAAAAATGTATTTCACTATTGTAAAATGTGAAATTTATTTTTTGTGTGCAGATGATGACGAGTTTCGGCCTCTGACAGCATGGGTTGTTGGTGATGTAGACACCTCTGAAGGTCGTGCATTGGTTTCTTCAGCGTTTGCTCATTTGGTAAAATTCAGATTCTAAAAATTAGATGTTATTACAGAGACTATTTGCTCTAACTACATGCTTGAGAGAAGCAAAGTTATGTTTATTCCAATTACATTGATACTTTGCAAACTTACATAAGTTCACGTTTTATTGAAGGCTAATCACTAGAGCCCGGATTTTGATGACCTAAAAAATCTCAATTAATGCCCTTAAAAAGTGCAAAAAATGCCCTTATGAACTGCAAAAAATGCCCTTAAAAGTGCAAAAAATGCCCTTAAAATGCGAAAATTGCGCTAAAAATGCCTTATGACATGACTTAAATAGAAGTAAAAATATTGAACTAAAACAATGTTTTACTCTTTAAAATTATTATGAGTCGTTTCAAAAAATATAAAGCAATGCAATACTTGTTCTACGTTCATTAAAGTTTGAAAAATATGTTTTATATCCTAAAAAAAAAAAAAAAAGGAAAATATATTGACTCCAAAACATTTTCATTTTGTATAGAAACTTAAATGAATATAACAACTTCCATCTCATAATATTACTAAATATCAGAATTACAGTGGATTATTAATTTTTTTTTTAATATTTTGAAATGTAAACGAGCGTCTCTTGTCTGAAAGCAAATTTTTATACCAGGAGAAGCTTCTTTCAACGTCTACTGATGTTATTGGTGCGTACTTGAAAAGGACGGTCACACTTACTGACAATTCTTCTTCAATTTGAAAAGATGTTGCTTCACCTGTTAATATCCTAGAAATTTTCTTCATTGTTTGGAAGCCAGTGTAATAATAAAAAATTATAAAAAATAATAAAAATTAGAAAAATTTAACAAAAAATTTAAAAAATGCTTTAAAATGCAAAATACGCCCCAAAATTTTAAAGAAAATGCCCTATAAATCTCAAAAAATGCTCTAAAGGACAAAGAATGTCTAAAAATGCAAAAAATGCAAATGTCATCAAAATCCGGGCCTTACTAATCACATTTCATACATTCTACTATGAAATGTATTTCCCAGAAATATTAAGACTGAAACCTATAGTTGTTATGATTTATCATTGTAATGGATGAAACAATACATGTTTAGTGGTCTGACACCAGTATAATTCCATAACATAAATCAACAGTAGTTCTGAGGAGCAACAGTTCAGTAAAAATGATGATGAGTTGCTTTGGTTTCATGCAAGGGTGTCGGCAGCGGGGTGCACTTACACCGCCTGGCTTTTTTTTAAAAACAATTAAAAAGATACAGAAAAACAATTCTGTTATGAAATTTTTCTATTAAAAATATTTTTATTCTAAAACAAATAATTAAGTAATTATTGATACAGAACAATTAAAAAATTGTTTAATCAAACAAGAATTGTAACCGTCTTGTTTGCTGTCCAAATCTGTTTATAACTTTTTCAATAAATTCTGAGTCATCGTTGATTCTTTTCTTATGCACACTGAGCATACACAAACTTGGCAGATATCTAAGCTATATTTTTAAATTTCATTTAATGAAATATAAGTAATATTACATTTTCTGTTAGTTATTTAGTTTAACAAAGATGTAAAACACAAATTGACTTCTCACAACTGCAAAACTTCATCAGCACAATAAATACCAGTGATAAGCGTGCACAAGCACGCTAGTATACAAAACTACGGTTTGCAGTTATTTTTGTTTCAAAGTCAGTAGCTATGCCAGCGCCATCAATACAGTTTCTCGTGCCAAAATTTGCAAGTACAAGAAATTCGTANAAAGTATGTCACAAAGAAAAAATTTAATGTTCAATATTTTTTCTTGCTTTTTTAGGGTGTAAGAAAGAAGAAAATTCATGTAGAAATAGCTTGCCTCAACCAAAAAAAAAAATTTAATTTTTTTTGGGGGGGGGGGTAGTTTGTTAGAGGGTTGCACCCCATTTATATTATTATGCCAGCGCCCTGCATTTCATGTTTTGGTCACAAAAAAGCATATTTCACTGTAATTGTTAACATAACATATTCACACTATCATAATTTTTCATTTTAATTTACTTTTGTTTTAAAAAAATATTTTATTGAGACGTTTAAATGAACTAGTAAAAATGTATACCGACTAATAATATCTTTTATTTACTGGTCTTAATTTCTGCCCTTAGCAGTTGTTTACTCTAGTCAAATTTGTTTATGTATTTGAATTGAACTTCTACATCTTTGACATAATTAAAGCCAATGGCTACACATTGTTTTTTAAATTGTACTTTAGTATAATCTTTACAAGTACTTCATCCTGTTTCCCTAGGCAGGACGCAAATTCCTCCTATAAATCCTATATTTCCTTTATATATTTTAAAATCTTAAAAAATATCCTATATTGTCCCAAATTACCAAAATAGTCTTATAAATTCTATTTCTACTCAGCTATGTTATTGTGCAAAAGATGCAGATTTTACATTTCATGATGTGTAATAAATCTGTGAAATCTAGAGATAGCTTTCATTAGATATCTTTCAAATAATTTTGTCTCAAGTAATAATTGAAGATTTTGTTGATAAAGTTATAGAAGAGTGGAATCTCTACATAGAGGGATTTTTTGAATGGTGATAAACTAGTTAGCTACTCCAGCAATTCGTGGCTATCCACCAATTATTTTTCAAACAAAAGTTTTAAATTAAAAGATAATCACAGGTGTGCTCAGAGTCTGTATACTCGTTAAAAACTCCTTGGAAATAAAAAAAAAAGTCTTTAAGTAGTACTTGGAACTACATAGATTTTATAAAATATCCCTTGGAAACTTCTTAGATTACTTCGATACTAAGTTTTTTGTAACTAATATAGGGATGAGTAATATAGTAACTAATATATAATAATTTTGTAACTAATATAGGGATGACATTTTGCCATCCTAAAAGTAAAGAACTGGAAATCAATTGCTGGAAGAAAAGCAGAATGGAAAAAGCTTCTGAGGAAGGCTCAGGCTCACAAAGGGCTGTCGTGCCAATGCTGATGATGATAGGAATGATTTTCACCTGACTTTTTTAAAAATTATTTCTATCTGGTACCCACTGTTATGTGAGCAAAAAATTTGAATGTCGTGAAAGCGAAATCCAGAGTTTTGCGATGACTGCTGCCACATGTCATCAAATATAATTTTTTTCCCTTGTCTTTTCGTAAAATAAATATTAAGAACAAAATATCATACACTCGGTTTCAAAATGTGCACAACTCACCTGCTTAGAAAAATGTGAAGATTTGAGATGGAATTGTCGCAAAGCGTGTTATAAAGTAAGAATTCAAATAGGTAGTTCAAAATTCGCGGATTGTAACAGTATTATATCAAAAGGAAATCGAAATTTTAGGAACTATGTGGAAATCCGTAACAATAACTTAAAAATCCTAGCGACAAGGTCGCAGTAAATGGAGTTCATCAAAAAGGGATTATTTAAACGCGTAATTTGAAATTACCCGCTCAAAACAATATAGTATTTTAACAATTAAGATTTTTAAAATCCTGGAAGAACTTTGTTTCACTAATTAGCCAAATGTGATCAATAAAGCCACCTTAATTCGTCAAAAATATGTGAAGAAAAGTGAAAGTTCTCAATTTGAAGTTTGTCGGATGAAATAATATCGTATTATAACATAGAGATTTTTAAAAAAAACATGTAAAGTTCTGTATTAATAACTACCAACAAAATTATTGACAAATCGTAAAAATTATCATATTATAATTTTATAGTCGTTAAAATTTTAGGCTCCTTGAATTTTTTCTTATCTCTGCATGAACCCTGTGTTCAAGATCTTTCCCTTCTATCTATTCTTATCAAAGCCTGTCTTACATTTTTCTTGAAGACCTAATGAAGGAATTGCTTCTGCTGAAAGAATTTGCTATACTACGTTTCACCTTAAGTTGGCACTGCAGGGAAGGGTAGGGAAAGTAATACTCCGCCTTTGAAAAGTAGTTCTTCTCTATTTTGCAATTAATTGCAGTTTAATTGTGCGTACAAATATAAATAAATGTTGCATGATAAAAAAAGTTTATCTTGAAACATGCATTAAAAGTTTTTCATGCCTAAATGTATTTAGCTTATAAATACCTTCTCAGTAAAGCAAATGTACAAAGGAGAAGGAGGTGTTTTAGTTTGGCGCTGAATTAGTTTTCAAGGCCAAGGATATTGCCACGTTGGCTATGTTTTTACGCTGGTCAGCCAGCTCTTTCCATTATCTTTACCTTTGCTTAAGTGTCCTATCTCTTGTGTAGTTCTTATTTCGCTTTCATTCACTCGCATCGCTTAATTGTTCTTTTGTTTTGTTTTTAATTAGTTATTAACTGTTAATCAATTAATTTTACAATGTTAATCTACAATTTGTTGTTTTTTACCAGTTGTTTATTGTTAGCTCGTTTTTTATAGTTATAAATTTTTTTTGTTGCATCAATTGTTAATTTTTTGTTGTAATTCCTTGTTAGATTTTTTTTTTTGTTAATTACTAAACGTTAGCATGTTTTTTTGTTAGTTTGTATTATTTTGTTACTTATTAATCAATAGCTTTTTTTCTTTTGTAAGTTATTAATCTTTAGTTTGCTTAAATATATTTCAGCAGGCAAATATATATCAGAAAAAAATTACTTTTATAGTAAAAAAAAAAAAATTTTTCTGAAAAAAATTTGAATTTTTTATTTAAAAAAAAAAAAAAAAAGGAACAGTAAATATTTGCATAGGTACCATATTTTTCATGATCAATAATTCCTGCTTATATTGACTTTTCCTTTCCCCACAAAATGCCAATGTGGGGCAAATTAACATTAAATGTACATTAATCTACAATAAATAAGTAGCATATAAAAATAAATATTTAAAACAAAGTATTTATGCGCATCTATGCATTTCTTTTTTTTACTTAGATTTCAGCAAAAAAAAATCTTTTTAAATATATATTTTTTTTCTGTTAAAATTAGTTTCGTTTAGTTAAAAAATCATAATAAGAAAATCTGCTTTTTAAATACTAATTAAGAAATCAGCTTACAACTAGTNAATCGTGTTCTTTTCTGTATTCTGTTCAAAATTTTAGTAAGATTCTTGGTTTAAAAAAAAAAAAAAAAATCGCATTTTGTTTTCTTTAACGCCAATACTGGTCACTTTCTCTCCTTTTTTTGCTACCTCATCCCCCAACCGACTTAAAAAGTAACCCAGTTTCCATGACAACGGCTGTAATCTGGTCTGCCTACCCTTCTCTCCAGTGCCAATTTAAGGTGGAATGAAGTATAATAAAAGAATTGCCACACTAGAAAATTAAGAATGATCCTGGTCACCATCAAAGGCATAGGAATTATAAAAGATGCCTTAAAAAGAAAGATTACAGATGTTTGCATCCTTTTGTAAATTTTATAAAGATGCACATGCTAAATACAAAACCTAAAAGACTTTGGAATGCAGAGAAAAGTAAACCATAAGTAAAATAGAAGATACCACAAGGAAAATCGGATAAGCTTTTTTCTAACCTGATAAAGAAAGAGCACCAAGTCAGTAATTGATGAAGGCCACTGATGTCTTATAACTGAAATAGAACAAAAATGCATGAAAGAAATAGAAGCTGATCCAGCCATGATAGATACTGACCAGAAAAAGTTAAAAATTGCCAAAAAAAAAAAGCTTTTAAGAGGGTTTTAATTGTATTATTTTCAAGTACATATTTTAATCCAGGCAAGTAAATGAAAAAAACAAAATTTGTTATTTGATATTAGTAATCTATTATTAGAATCTTTGTAATTTTGTTCATAAAATTAATGTTTGAGGTAAATTATTAATTAAGGTTGATTTTTAATTATTAAATGATTATATTAAAAAATGTGCCTGAAATAGTACATTTTTCGTTGTCCTATACTTTTTCCGATAAAAAAAAATCATATTTTTTAAAATTGTTACTTATTATTCCTGCCTTGGTTTAGTTTTTATGATTAACATAAATTTTTAGTAATTCTAAATAAATAATCATTTGTAAGTATTTAGTATTCCCCTAAAAGTGTTTTATGTTTTTTAAAATTTCATATTGTTATTCTGTTTTAGAAAGCTACTCCTCACATGCGTATTGGTCTGATTCATAACCCAAAGGATGAAAATGTGAATGGAAATTTTAGAAAAGCTGTCGATGTTGCTTTAGAAACTTTAGATTTGCATACTTCCAAGCTTTTTATCACAAAACTATTTAAAACTGGAAATGCTCAGCAAATCATTGATGGGGAAAAATCAATCACAGATTTTTCAATATCTGTAAGTAAAAAAATATTTTGGTTACAATAAAACAGTTTCTATTTATCTTGAATATATTCAGTTATGTATTGTATATTCTTTTCATATTTAATACAGAATATGGATGTTGAATCATTTTTGAAAAACATGGATACTTTTCAAGATAAACATATTGCTCTGCATAAAACTTTCTGTAAATCCGTATTGAAACTCTTGCCTGGACAGAGAGCTGTTGTTATTAATGGAAGAGTATGTATGGTTTAAAACAAAAGTTATTTTAATTACTTTTTAATTCTTTAATTAATTACTTCTGTTACATTATGTTCATGTACGTATTATTGTCTTTACATAAGGTTACCTAATGTTCATGTAAAATGTGCAAAGTAAATGGAACACTCTGCATAACTTTTGGAGTAATGATCAAATTTTAAGTGTGCAACTTTTGGACAATTTGTTTACTCAGAAACTATTTGACAGATTGCTCATAAATTTTGTATTTTGCCCTTTACAGGGATGTGATTCTTCCGTGGATTTCCGCTTTTTTCCCTTCAGATTTTTCCCGCTAATTTGCGCAGAAAAAATTTATGTGGTTTAAAAATTACACCTATCATGATATGTATTGTTGCATTTTTTAAATTCGATATAGAGTTTCATATTCACGTGATTTAAAAGCCTCATATCGGGATTCATATTCTCTCAATTTAAAATCATGCATGTGATTCATGATCATATATTCATAATTTTAAAATTAATCATCGGGATTTATAATCACATGGTTTACAAGTTTAAAAATCACACTTTTTGTCAAATTTTTGTATGTATATATATATATATTGTATATTAATTCTTGGATTTCCTCTCTTTTACTTTCTGACTACTCTCATCCCTGCATTTAAAATTAAAATTTTTAAAATGATGTAAAAATTTTCATACCTTTCATTTTAAGAGTTTTTTGGCTATAACTAAATAAGTGAATAAGTAAATAAAAAATGATTTTGTGCATCATATTTTTCTGGGATAAATGAATTTTATAATTGTGTGCAAACATTTTTCAATTCGCATGCTGAATTCTTGAGATGTAAGGAAACACCTTCAACTATGACACATGTGATAAGTTGTGATTTATAACCATTATTCCATTTTGAAAGATGGTTTTTAAATAACAGCAATTTCATAGTGATTAAATAAATTCATTAACTAACCTATGTAAGGATAATTTAAGGTTGTTTGTTGGGTGGGCCAAAATATTATAGCTCCAAAAAAATTGTGATCGATTATTTTTATTGGCTTTTTCCTGAAACCCAACAGCTGGGATATGTTTGTAAAAGTGCTAAATATAAATATTAAATTATGTGATAATATANAACAACAATTAAATTATCTTTCAAATGTAAAAAAGTTGGAAATTTTTTTCCTTAGACCTGTTATTTTGGAACAGGTATTATTTTGTATGGTAACAGCTGGAACCTGTTATTTGAAAATACCTGTTATTGCCCATCACTACTAAATATAAATATTAAATTATGTAATAATATAAATTCCTAACTTAATAAACAGTCTATTTTATTATATTTGATGAGGAATGTAGTGTAATTTTAGTTTGTATAATTCCCTAAATATTGAATTTATTTCTCTGAGATATTTCAATATTTTTCGTTAATGTAAAAAATAATGATAATCTGTAAGAAATTTCATGAAGATGAGAAATATTTTGCTTTTCCTGTAGCAAAATGATCTGAAAAAATTGTTTATTTAAAATAAAAATAATAATGATCTGCATATGAATGATTGCATAATAATGATTGCATAAGAACTTGAAACAGTTATTCCACTTCACATTAAATGACTCTCTAAAAAAATCCTGTTACATAAAAATTTTGACCTTATGCCTAGGTCTTATACAAAATTTTTTCCTTCTTTATTTTTCAAACATTGCCTTTTCATGAATTATAAGTACATTTTTTATGGCAAAAAAGTATCATTAGTAAAAAGTTTCATCAGGATTGTTGTAGTACAGTACAGAACCCGTTATCCGAAAATCAGAAAACTGGAACGAAATTCGATAAATTTTCCCGCCATTTTTTAAATTTTTTTTTTTTCCTCAAAGATTTTAGGATTTTTCTTTCTTTTTTGAAAGATGTTTACCTTACCATCATTTTGGAAATAATCATTAGTGTATTACTTCATCCTTTTTCCTTCTTCTCAAAATTATTTCCGAATATTTGTTTTTTTTAGTTGGATTTAACAATAAAAAAACGGCTTTTTGTAGCGATTCAGAAAACCGGAAAAATCAGTTATCTAGAATAGCGATGATCCCGATCGTTCCGGATAATCGGTTCCCTACTGTAGTATCAAATTGTTATTATAAATTCTAAGTATATATCTGTTGTAGCAGTTTTGATACCTAAAATTGTTAATCGAAGTGAGAGGAAATTCTTTTTTCATAAAGCCTGTATTCAGAGCACAGTACTGAGTTTAAATTTTTGGTTAAGGATTTTAAGTTCAAAATTTAGATTGTTGATATGTTTAATTCTGTATAGGAATTCAATTTTGACTATTAGTCTGTTAAATTTTATTTTAGTGTGAGAGAATTCTGTTTTGCTAAAGAAGTGTATGAGTATTTTTAAACCTAATTATTTATTGAGATTAAGCTTTAAATTTATATTATTATGAAATTTAAATTATTAGTGAGAAAATTCTGTCTCTGAACAACCTGCTACACATAATTGATTCTAAACTATTGCCTTGAATTGCATGCATATTTTTCGGCATAATTTTTCTTAAACAAATATGTAATGTTTAAATTTTAGATTGTTGGTCCATTTGATGAGGATGAAGAATTCATTCAAGAAGATTTTCATTTGTTAGAAGTGTATTCTAAAAGCTTGTATAGTGACAAACTAGTATCAGAATTAGAAAAAGGTGTGGAAAAATCTAGAAAGAATAGGTAAGTTCATCTAAATTATATTTACTTTTAACTTTATCACAAAATAATCAATGTTTTTGCAGAGGTGCCAACTCTTATAATTTATCCTTAATNATTAACACCTCATTACCATTAGTTATAGATTGTGCTGAAAATGATTTTGTGAATTAATATGTAAAACCAGTAGGGTTGTTTTTAAAAAAATATAAATTTTAGTCCATAATACATATACTCTCTTCTCTCTATATAGGCAAAGCATTTAGGTATTATATTTGAAATTAATTATTGCCACAACAAGCATTGTTGCTTCTAGTAAAATAGAAGAAAATAATTTTTAAAATTGGTCTTAGATTAAGGTCCTTGAATATTTTGTTGAGGTCCTTGAAAAGTCCTGGAAAGTCCTTGAATTTCAATCTCATCATAGAGTGGGAACCCTGTATTACATTGGGCTTTGAGCTACTGAGTCCATGTTGCTTGGTGCTGCCGAAACTTCTATTATTTTTGAATTTGCTTAAGTTGTTTTGGCACTTAGTGAATCTCTTTATATCAATCACTTTAATGTAAAATTAGTTTGGTAAGTTCTGTTTTTGCATAATATTTAACTATAAATTGTTAAATATTGAAGCATAAGTTAAAAAGGTGAAATAAGCTGTAATAATATTCAAAAAAGAAAAAATTTTCTGTTCTCTAGTTTTATCCCAAAAAGAAAATATCAATTAAGCAGTCAAGCTTAAGATTTGATTACATTTTTTTAATAGTTTTCCAGGCAAAAGGATATGTAGTCGAACCTTGATCTGTTATTCCCGCATATTTCATTTTCCTCTATATATTTTTTTGTTTGAATGATCCCTTTACAAATACTGTTCTTATAATGTTAAAATACCCATTTAGATCAATTTTGAAGCAAGAAGATTCCCACTTCTATCATTCAGTTATTCTATTGAATTTAAAATATATATATAAATTTTTCGTTTTGAGATGAAAAATACTAATTCCTGTTGCTAATGATGAATAAGAAAATGAGGATTTTGGGAAAATACCTCAAACATTACATTTAAACATTATACTTCAAATAAGGAAAATGTTACTGGGTTAGGAAATGGTTGCAGAAGGTGAATAAGTGCAACGTGATAACGATGGAGAAAGCGAACTTGGCCAAAACTATTGAAAACATTTGCAGAGCCTTTGAAACAATAGGAAGCTTTCTGTATTCATATAAACTTACAGGAAATGAGCATCAATTTGTTATAAATGTTGAAAATTTATTGTCTGCACTGAGAAGAAAAGAATGTGTTCAAACCAAAATTTTTAAACATTTTAAAGTATAAGTAAATGTGTTCTATTAATCATTCTTTTGCATAATAGAAACGATTGCATTAAGTACATAATTTTTTTTAATTAAAATATTTTAGACTAATTATAAATATATTTATTTTTCAAATCTATTTCTTCTTCATACATTTCCCCGTTACTATTTGATATTTGACCCGCATTCATAATTTTTCTGCATCTTTCATTCGTAATGAATGGTTTCTTTAATGACGATCGATCGAAATTCTACTGTATATTTTTATGATGCATTTTTATGATAAAGTGATCCATATAAAATATTCTAATAAGAAACACTAAAAGAGAATTTTAGTTGAAAATGGAATGCATTAATTTTTAACCAGTTTTACTAATGTTTGAATAAGTTGTAAAATTTCATACAATTTCTTCTTTCTTTCTCTAGTTTTTCCCATTTCAGTCAGAAAAAAGAAGTTTGGAAATATTGGTTCCAGTTTTTAATACTTTTACTGAAAACAAATGTGATACTTGTATTTGCATGCATTCTTTTTTATTATTGAAGAAACTTCTTGCATGCATAAATTCATAATTAGAAGCTGAACATTATCAGAAGCTACAACTTCTCTCCTTATGTGATATTGCTGTATATGAACTGCATCTTGCTTATTGTTAGCATTTCATATATATTTAGAGTTTGAGCCCGGTCATTTTTAGTCATTAAAAGAGCCCACATTTTAATGACCTAAAAAATCCCTTTAAATGCCCTTAAAAAATTCTCTTAAAAATGCAAGAAATGCTTTATTATTTAGGGAAAAGTATTTAAATAAATGTCTTCTAAAGTGATTGCTATGAAAAAGATGGTGTAAAATTCAAAGATGAGCTCTTGATTAAAACAATAACAAAGTTTTTTTTAATACATTAAGCATACATATGCCTTCATTGAATTCTTAAAACAATCTATTATATTCACATTATAAAATGCCATCTAGTGGCTCGAAATTACATTTTCGTAATTAAGATACAATCTAGTGGTTTGGAATTACATTTTCATAATTAAGATACCATCTAGTGGCTTGGAATTACATTTTCACAATTAAGATACAATCTAGTGGCTTGGAATTACATTTTCTTATTTAAGATACAATCTAGTGGCTTGGAATTACATTTTCATTATTAAGATATCTAGTGGCTTGTAATTACATTTTCATAATTAAGATACAATCTAGTGGCTTGGAATTACATTTCCATAACTAAGATACCATCTAGTGGCTTATAATTTTATCGGATTTAACAGATGGTATTATTAAAAAACAATTTTATTTTTATTCGAAGAGTTTATACTTCACCTATTAATATACTAGAGATTTTCTTCATTATTTGGAAGCCAGAGTTCTGAAAATGACTCAAAACAAAATTGTAATAAAAAGCCCAAAGCCAAAGAAATACTAAAAAATTGAAAAAAGGAAATTCCTGAAACTTAAAATATACTAAAAAAAAAAGTCTCAATATTAAAAAAAATGAAGAATAACAATGCTCTGAAAGAAAAAAAAATTGTTGTAAAATATGAATGTCATCAAAATCTGAACCTTAGTCCTTTTAACTATGAAATATGTAATTATTGAGATTTTTTTACTATTTTTTAGTGTGGTAAAAATACCTGCTGCTGATACTGAGGAGCCTGCTCATGAAGTTGTGGTTATTGTTGACCCTGTTTCTAAGGGGGCGGCAAAATTGTCTTCGATACTTATGGTGCTACAAAGAGTTATTAACGCGCATTTCACTATTTTCTTAAACTGTGTTGATAAGCATTCTGCCATGCCTTTACAAAGGTAAATTTTGCTTAATTCTTATGCATGAATTTGCATAATTTAGTTTTAAAAAGTTTTTTTTGTCTCAAATTTAAACTTAGTTTTAATTTATAACTTAATATAAGATCATTTAAATTAAAAATTAAAATTGCTGAAAACTAAAAAAGTAAATGTTATTATTTTTTCTCCTTGTTTTATAGACTAACATTTATTCATTTTTTCACCCTTAGTATAGCCCATTGAACAAATAGTCTGGCATTCAAAAGTTTGAATTTTGTTTTATTCTCAATTTTTTGTGTAATTAACATTGTGTAATGCTTTTACAATGAGCTAAAATAAGAGATGAAGCTTTTCTTTATGAACGAAAACAATGTATAATGAAAACATTGCTCGTAAAATACTATATCATTCCCATTTGTTGTCAAAAATAGAAATTGTGTGTTTTTAACTTTGTTAAGTTTGTATCTTATGTTAAATTATTTGAATCTGTTCGAATTTTTTCTTATTTAAACATTGCTTTATTTTAATTATCTTTCATTGAAGTGATACAGTGATCTGAAATTGCATTTTGTGTGATCAAGTCTACTCGCAGGTTGGTAAAAGGATGATACATTATTCATGACTACTTTTAAAATGTTACATCGTTTTATTAATAAAAATACTACCCCTGGGATGTTCTAAAAAAAACTTTGCATGGAAGATAAATTTTTTAACATAACAGAAAAAATCTTTTGTTTACACTTTTTATTGTTTTACAATTTTATATTTACGTTAATACCCACTAGATTCTTGTTGACACATGTTTTTTTTAATTAATTGCAAATTCTTTTATTTGAAAAAAAAAACTTCTCTTGGCAACAGGTGTTTTCACATATTTCTCATGCTTTCAGGGTGGCCACCCACCTGAAAAACCTTGAAAACCTGGAATTATGAGGGAATTTTTTTTATACTGGAAAAAACCTGGAAATATCAGGGAGATTTGGATAAAAACCTGGAAAAATCAGGGAATTTTAAAGAAAAGCTGGAAATTTTTTCTTGGATAATTTTTTTAATTTCTCTATTTTAAATTATTTACTAATTTTTTTAATTTAAATTATTTCATCCATTATACCCACTTTTTTAACGGAAATGTATCGCCAAACAGTTGAAATATCATCGACTCAGCGATACTTCGCTTGCATGAAAATTCGCTCCATTACAGCTCGGTTAAACTAGAATGCCAAAATTCTCCCACGATTGCTAAATGAATGTAGAAACCTTTGACGGTTGAGGGACTGTGCAATTTAGAAAGATTTTGGTGAAGGTGGAAAAAGGGATTAGGATATTAGCTTCTGTTTTTAAATTTTGTCCTTGGGCTNCCTTGGGCTGAATCCATTTATGACTCAAGTTTGTTCCGATGCTTTGGTGGTAATTTTTTTTCTTTCTATTTTGACGAAATGTTTTCATATTTTTAACATTGTAAAATTCTACAAAAATTAGTTGGTTATAATTTAATAAGAATACATTTTACATTGCACTCTTTTTCTGAAGTCTTTTCTATTCCCATTCAAAGAAATCTGTGAATTATTTTTTTCAGCAAGCCAACCAATCACACATTTTTTTTACAATCGCTCAAAGCAATGTTTGTCTACAAATCATTACAATTGTTACATTAATGCTAATTTTTTCTATTCCATTTTAACCTTTTATAACATATTTTAATTTTAAAAGAAGATTTTTTTAAGAACCAATTATATATTAATATCTAATTTTGCTCTTTTGTTGGTCAATATATGATTTTTGATTCAAAATTTTGTACCAAAATATTAAAAAATAAATAAAAAGTCTTGCCAAATTGTCGAAAAAAATTTTTTTTTTTCAAAATGATATGTTAAAAAAATAACATTTTGAATAAAATACTCTATAATACAGACACTTTTCTTGTACACATCCTACACTTTATAAGAAAAAGGAAACGAAAACCTGGAAATTTTAAGATTTTTATCTGGAAAACCTGGAAAAATCAGGGAAATTTGAAATCTGATTTGAGTGGCCACCCTGTGCTTTACGTATGCTGAGTGAATAATTTTAATTTTGTTGTATTTTATTTTAAAAAAAATTTTTTTTTTCACTTCTAAATATTTAGAAAAAGTAGTAAATTATTTCAGAATTTAATACAATATACCTGATTTTCCTATCAGTCTTCCATAAATATGCACCATTGCTCATCCATGTGAAAAATGTCAATTATTTAACATTTTGAATTCATTTAAATTGTATAAAATTTGCCCTATTCTGAGAGTATCAGAAAATATGGTGCACTGATTGAAAGACGGTAACATGGTTGTTTATTTTGTTGATCATAAATTTGTACACCTGTACATTTTATTGAACATGGTACATTTTATTCAACATGGGACAAAATTTCCGTCACCCCATTTCAATTTGACTCCATCTTGTATGTGTTTCCATTCCAACTCTAATCTGAATTCCTTACTCTTACTTAATTTCTCCTGCTTGTATTTTTAATTCATGGTGAATCTCTGAACTTTTTTTAGATGCGCTATGTGTATTTTAGGAAACATACAAATAAGAACAGCATGCTGTATTGAATTGTATTATATACGAAATTAATTTATGCTGATATTATTGCAAATTTATTTCATCAATTTTTCTAACTTGCAGCTTTTACCGTTTTGTGTTAAATGAGGAGCCAGTGTTTGGATCTGATGGCAACTTTGGTCTTGCTCCGTTTGCCAAATTTTCTGGCTTACCGTCGACCCCACTCTTTACCCTTGGAATGATAACTCCTGAAAATTGGTTAGTGGAAGTAGTGAAATCTCCTTATGATTTAGACAACATCCATTTGGAACAAGTAAAGTTTATTTTTCAGGCTCTTCAGATTTAAACAGTGAATAATGTTGATTTAAATGTTAAAACATTGAATATATCCGTAAAATGTTATATTAAATATTGTTATAATATTTTATGGTGTTATATTATGTTGTTATATTATATTGTTATGTTAAACATAATATTTTTAAAAATTGCATATGTATTAAGCTCTCTTTTTTAAGTGATAAACAACTCAACTAATATGTTATGCCATCTTAATTTTATATTCATTGAATATCTGAAATGTTGATAATTTATGTTAACAGTTATTCAAACTCTTTTTTCAATCAATCCAGTGTACCCGCATCTCTCGTTTTCCTGTTCGTGATCATCTTGTTTCAATGGCTCATCAATAATGCTAATCTAATAGTAACAAACTTGGGCGGGCCAGGATAGCCTGGTCGGTAGGGCGCTGGGCCCATGTCTGAGAGTTCGTGGGTTTGAACCCCGCCGGCCGAAGACTTCCTGTGTAGTAAGTGGTGACTGATGCACGTTTGATCTGCCGAGTCGCAAAGTCCTCAATGTTCCCATAACAAATCAATACCTCCGAGAATACTGGATAGGAGATTGATCGTTCTCTGATTCAGGTCAAAATTATGATCTGTGGATGAATGAATGAATGTATGAATGGGTCCGCCCTATAAACGGGTGTGGCAGAAGTCGAATTCTTGGCCATAGATGGCGTCCCTGGAAAACAAGAACAATCGCACCCCTCTGCCTTGACAGGCATACGTCAACAACAACAAAAATGGTTGTTTAGGTCGTTTTTTAAACTAGCCTATTCCCATGTCTATCTTTTGGGAATTCCTTTGATATTAAAAAATAATAATAAATAAATTCATTTCATATTGAGAAGGAAGAAAGTAACTCCTGATGCTTATGATGAAGAAGAAAATGATGATTTGTTCCTTTTTAGAAAAATGCTTTGCATATCATGTTTTATATTTTTGCATTAAATTAAAAAAAATTTTGAAACTGGTAATGCTGTTGGTTCGAAAAATGATTGCAGAGGCTGAAGAAGCGCGAAGTAACTTCAATGAAGGCAGCACAATAGAACTGCGATCAAGACTAACATTTGTGCATCGAAGCGTTTGAAACGATGAGGAACTTTCTGTAATCACGCAAACTTGTAAAAAATGAACAGCAATCTGCTAATAATGTCGAAAGTTGTTTGTTTGCATTGAGAAGAAAAAAATGTGTTTAAACCAAAATTTCCAAATATTTTAAAAAACATGCTTGTCAATCTTCCTTTTGCATCGTAAATATTTTTGCAGTGAGAAGATATTTTTTTGAACATAATTTTTTCATACTTATTATGAATATTTTAACCTATTCATTATTATTAACTTATTATTCATACAATTTTACGTAAATTTTTATCATTTTATGTTGACCTTCTTCAGCACGACAGCCCCTTACAGACCTTGGCTGCCTCAACCACGCGTAGCCTCCAACGCCTCCTATCCATGGCGACTTTTTTCCAGTTGTTAATCTTTATTACTTTGAGATCTTTAGTAGTGTCTTCCAGCCATCTTGTTGGAGGTCTTCCTCTGGCCCAAGATCCAGAAGGATTTTTAAAGGTGGCGATTCATACTGCATTGTTTTCTGGACCTCTGCAGATATGGCCACGCCATCTTAATCTATTGCTTCGGATGACCTGCACTATCTGTGGCTGTCCATAGAGTCTATATAATTTAAAGTTGTATCTGATTCGCCAGCAGCCCCTTTCCTGTACTGGGCCAAAAATATTTCTAAGGATTTTCCTTTCAAAAACCCCAAGAATACGCTGAGTGTCTGCGTTTAGTGTCCATGTTTCACTTGTATAGAGCAATACAGGTAGAATAAGAGTCTTATAAATTTTAATTTTTGACCTACTTTTATCATTTTCAATGTCTATCAATAGTCTCACGAGGTTCTACTCTGTTAGTCTTAAG
Source organism: Parasteatoda tepidariorum (assembly GCF_043381705.1). NCBI lineage: Eukaryota > Metazoa > Arthropoda > Arachnida > Araneae > Theridiidae > Parasteatoda > Parasteatoda tepidariorum. The sequence goes on from NC_092208.1 coordinate 93,297,326, forward strand.
ACCCCTTGCTCATAAGTCTGTTGGCTAGGTCTTTTTGCCATAGTTTGTTTAGACAAATATATGTCCATCACTCAATTCTTTTCATGTGCATGTTATTAATCAGTTATTCATGATTTACAGTTTTTAGCCCTGTCTTCATCATAGCATACATAAATATGATATTCCTATCAGACTATATTCAATATGGTTCAATTAACAAAATTGACACCTTGTGGGATTTTTTCTTTCTTATTTCATTTTCTTTCGTCACGTGGTTCAGTTATATTGTGTGAATCAGAACTAATGCTGTCAAGCCCATTGATCTGGCAGGAACTGGACGATCGTGCTGATGTAGGCCTAGTGACAAAGGTTTCACACGGCAAGAGTTGTGAATAAAATTCGAATTATTTCTATATTTAATGAAACGTTTACTGTAGTCACCTTAGTTTTTTTGCTATAGCCTTCTCAAACCGTGTAGCGAATTATAAATTACCCCATATTTTTTTCAATGATCTTTCTATCTTCAAAAGTAAAATACCTCACTATAACTTCGTCAATCAGTCATGAATTGTGTTAGTTGAACTTCAGTTTCTTAACTTTTAACTTTCTTATATATTCTTATATTACATCAATTCCAAAATCAATTGCATGTTGAACAAAACCTGTTTTTTATAACCGTATTGAAGATTTTAAAATTAACTCTCTTAGTAAACATGCTTCATAATATTTTTATTTAAAATCCAGAATCTTTTAATATTTTGACTTACAAATTATCTTTTCTTTGTTCTCTCTTACTGGTGTAAATATTTAGTTTCATCAAACCATTGTTTGCTTAAAATAATCTTACATTAATTGCAATAAAGATGATTTATTTTTATTGCTCCTTCTTACAATTGACCTTGGGAATGTTTCTTTGATTATTTTCTTACATCAAGTCTGTTATGTTAATATTTTTTAACTTTATTTTAAAAATTATTTAAATGAATTTCTGCTTTTCAATGAATAGTTTAATAGTGTTCTATTTATACAAGATTTATATATTACTCTACTTGTGAGAACTTGACTGTAAAATTTTATTGGTGCATGAGATGTTAACATAATAATTCAAATCATATATTTATGGTACATATTTTTAGGTTGAAAGCAATGTTCATGCTGATTTTGAATTAGAACATCTTCTTATTGAAGGTAAGACTTTTAAAATACTCATACAAAGTGTCAAAGAACAGAAAACTCAAATTAAAAAATAGAATATGAAAATTTTTATTTAAGCTTGAATCATGGTGAAAAATTTTTTTAAAAAGTGCTTAAAGGTGCTTATTTTCGATTTTCATTTTTTTAAAAGCCCTTAAAGGTGCTTTCTTCATTGTGTGTTTTTAAAAAGTGCTTAATGTTTTTGTGTGTGTGTGCTTGGTGTTTTAAAAGTGCCTTTTCGAAAATAAGATTTTCAAAAAGGTATTGTCGGCTTTTGCCATGTATTATGTAAAAATTTGCTTTTCGCATTGTCCTATTGAACGTTTTTGCAATTCATTCGACAACAATCTATTTCGGTGTACCCTCGGTTGGTAGCGTATGAAAGTGCCAATCATTTTACATGTTTGATGAAATACATGCAAGCCTGCATGTGCGTCTACTTAGCTGGGTTCGGTGAGATTTTTACACTCTCATGCACATTTTGCAAGATACTCTCGATTTCAGGCTTCATTTCCACCCTCTGAAATTGAACCGAAAAATTTCTTGATTATTTTATAATGGCTAATATAATCAAGAAAAGAGTTCTTGGTCAGAAACTAGCTCTATCACGATCATGTAAAGTCTTTGAAAATTATTTTACATTTTGTCAATGTACATAATGCTTAAAAATATTTTTTGAGTGCTTAAAAGCTGCTTATTTTTTGTTGAAAGATTTGGCTACGCACCCTGTGAATTAGATGCATTGAAATTATGTATGATTAGAATAAATATAGAATGATAATAAAAATTTTAATGTTCCTTTTTACTTAGAAGTTGTCATTCTTTAGATTATAAATTATTGACCAATGCTAGAATGATTTTATTTAATAATTTATTTTAGGGCATTGTTTTGAACAATCTTCAGGAAATCCACCCAGGGGTTTACAGTTCACATTGGGCACAAAGAAAAAGCCTGAAGTAGTGGATACAATAGTCATGGCTAATTTGGTTTGTCAAATGAATTATTTGTTATATTAATGAAGCAAAATACATAGTATGAAAGCACTAATATTGTAGTTAAGCACAAATATTGTAGTTAAGAGACAAATATTTCAGTATTATCAGAAACATTGTCATCAGTGTCAAGACACAGTAATCATAATTTCACAATTGTTTTTTTATTTTTATTTTTTTTAGCCTGCTGTAAATTTGTACTATGTAAATTCATTGCCTTACATTTGTTAAGGCAGAAGGGAGTAAGGGCACGTTTCAAAATCTAAATTGTGAGAAATTAATAAAAATTAAAATGTAAAATTAATTAAAATATAAAATTATAAATGAAATAATTAAAAACAGGTATCTTCTGGAATAAAGCAGTTCCTAATTAAAAAATAACATTTTGCATTTTTAATGCTACTGTCATGATTCAAATTTACAAATCACTCAAGATTATAAACAGGGGTCTGTCTAAGATCTTCTGAGAGGTACTTATTTTGTGAAAATTTAGACATAACTTGTGAAAAATTAAAAATTGTATTAAAACTCTGCACGAAAATATAGATTTATCGTTTCTCAAGGGATACAAAAATAAAATTTTGAGAAAAAGTATTTTGTGAAGCTGCCGTTTTTCCTAAAGTTGAATTTGTGAAGGTACCGCTAAACTGTAGTAAATTCAGCCTGGACAGACCACTGATAAACTACATGTTAAAGCTGGTATGAATTTGCACACCTTAAGACATTGTGAGAAATGAATATTATAATCACAGATTGATGTCTAACATTCTTAAGTCATCTATTTCTTTAGCCGTTATAGAGGAATGTGCGCTTTTATTTTGAAGAACCTTAACTAACCCTTCCTTATTTTATTGAAAATGCATTATACCTAAGTGTTATTTTTATTTTAGCAAAACGTATGATATTTTGAATATAGTAAGAATGATTTAGTTAACCTCATAGTTTTTTAGTTTCAAATCTTCTTTCCTTTGTGTTTTGTTGTAATTACACAGTAAATAGAACTAGTAATCTGGTAGAACATTTTAACCCTTAAGGTGTTAAACTACACTGGCTAAATTGCATAATTACTTCCCTTCCAACATTTTTCTTTATTGCATGAGGTAAAGAATAGAAAGTATCAAAGAAAAATAAGATTTTCTTTTGGGCTAGAGAGTTAAATACTGTAATCTTCAAATAGACCAGATGAAATTCATTTTGGTACCAGGGTTAGTAAAAGTTATGATTATTTTTAAAATTTGAAACAGTTTTTTTTTTAATGTTTTAGATTTACCAGTCAAAATTGTGTTAAAATATATTAGTAACGCTTGATATTATTCAAAAACAATAGTATAATTAAAGAACCATAATAGAGAATAGTATAATTAAGAAAGTATTTATAACTCGTGGGTCCGACGATAGCTCAGTTTTGCAAAATTCTCAATATAATAAAAATAAAAGTTCTCCAAAATCTCATGAGCGGACTGTAATAATTAAACAACAATTTATTAACATAACTCAATTAGAGCAACGCTCTGTTCACACATCCGAGCTCATCTGATTCATACGATACACTAAATTTTCATAGATGGCGCTTCTGGCGTCAACAACTCAAAATTGTTAATATTCGATAATTTTTACAAATTAAACATTGGATTCAAAGATTCATTATTACAAACTAATTACTGAAAATTTATTAAACTCAAGACCCTCATGGATTTGTAAAGTTACATTTTAAATGAGGAATAAAATATTTTTATCAGGAACTATAAAAAATGTATATAATAATTTTAAAAAAAACAATACAGAAGTAATAAAAAATTTAGAACTAATGATAAAATGATGAAGAACTAATAACTCCTGACAGAGCAATTCTTTCCTCATTATTTATATACATATTTAATGTATATTAAACTATATATTTAATAAGTTTTAAAAGTAGACTTTTGTAGAAGAAAATATAAAAAGAAATGAGGGCAATTGAAGTATGTTTATCTAACAAAAAATTTTACATGCAGCCTATAAAAATTTATAATTTAAACGTTTCATGCCATTTTTATCCACAGTTAGTCTCTTTTTGTTTTTTATTACTCATTTTGAGCATCAAATAATTTATGTACCTATTTCATTATTTCTCTTGAAAAAAACCTTCAATATCAATAAAATTTACATTTTAAAACATTACAACCATTAGAATATATTTATAAATTGTACTTCAAAAATATTTAAATAAAATCAGGTGATTTAAATCAGTAATTTAAAAAAAAATAAATAGAATCAAGTGGTTTAAATAATGTTAACCCTTACCCAATATAAGTACCTTCATCTGTACAGATGCGCAGAATATACTTCTGACATCTTTTTCTCCTTGTTGATGATAATACTTGCTTATAGTTCTAAAATGACTTATTATTTCACAAACTTGTTTATTTGTACATTTTACATTATTATTTTACATTTTTTTTCTTTATTCTTTTGATGTAAAGAACACTTTGTTCCATAGATGAGGAATCATCTTAATTCATAGTCCACAATTTAAAGACTTTATTATTCATTTATGCACTAAAACTTTAATAAATTTCAAAATAATTTGTACTTATCCATGTTCCTTCTTAATGAATTTAAAATTTATAAATAACTGAAAAATAATGTTCTTGTAGTTATGACATTTTCAGATTTAGATGAATATTATTTAATAAGAATTTTATCATAATTATTATGGTGCAATTTATCCCCACAGGGTTACTTTCAACTTAAAGCTAATCCTGGAGCATGGGATTTGAGATTACGGGAAGGAAGATCAGCAGAAATTTATGAAATATCAGGGTTTGTTATATTTTTATTAAATTATTAATTTGTTTATTATTTGAATACCAATGTTATTAAATTTTTCTATAATGTAAAACTTGTCTTATTTAAATCAATGATTTGGAAAGTTTGTAATTTTATAATAACTTTTCATGCAGATGACCTTTTTTTGACTCATTTACTCAATTTATTCACGCATCCACTAGTTAATTTTTTTTACCTCTTAAACATTTTTTAAAATTTTTGATGGACACTTAATTTAACCTTAATAAATTTAGTTGAAAAAACAATTTTTTTTTCTTTCTGTAAAATAAATGTTTTTTTTGTATATTAAAAATATTTAATAAAAGGTTTCTAACGGATTTTATTTAAATACTTGTTGATATATTTTAAGGAAATCGCCTTATTATGTCTTACAAGATAATTAAAATTTTTGTTTTTACTATTATAAATAAGTTTAAAGTAAACATTTTCATTCTGTATGTTGCAAATGGTACTGTTTATACTTAATATAAATATTTTAAATTGTTTTTATGATTATAAATAGCTTTAGGGCAAGCATTTTCATTCTATATGTTCCAAATTGTACTTAATATAAATATTCTAATATAAATAACATTTCTTTAGAAGTGAAAATACTGAAACATTATCCGATTCTTCAAATGTAGCAGTGCTTATAAGTGATTTTAGAAGTCACATTATAAAAGTGAAGGTATATATTTACTGATTTCTATATTCTTGTATAAATTTATTATTATAACTGCATTTTTAATACATAATTTCTTTGCTTAAGAATAATATCTTATGTTGCTAAAAAAGTTCAAGCTGTAAATTCATTAATGAAGTAACTTAATAAAGTAACTTTACATCAATAATAATTAGTAGTAACTGTAACAAGTAAATCAAGTGTATGATTAATAAGCTTAAATGATTCTCCTAATTTACTCTTTGGTAGGACAAGTTTTTATCTGTCAAATGCAGACAAGTGTAAATAAATATAAATATCTCATTCTTTGCGTAACATTAGTTATCCAAAGTATGCATGTCCTACATATGTTATAATATCTTATCCTACATTCTCTAAGCATGTTTTGTGCTTTAAAATAATAAAAAAAGGAAATTTTTTTGAAAATTATTAATTTTTATTATTAACATTTTAATATAAACAGAAAAAAGGTTATAACTTGCTTGTAATTCATATCCTGGCAACTAATTTTCTTATACACTCTCATTAACCTTTTGCTTGATAACACCTATTATTCTGGTTCCATCAGTTGTACCAACGGTAATATAATGCCGACATATTTCTTTTTTTGGCTGTTTTACAAAAATTAAATTTTGAATTGCAAAGTTTTATTGTTTACTTTGCGTGAACACCATCTTAGTAACTACATTGTATTGCTGAAAAAAAATGTATAATTTCCATATTAGTCTAAGGCAAAATTTCCTTATTCTAAATTCCCAAAAGTTCAAGCATTTTTAGCAGTGGACATTTTTTAAAACATGAGGCCACTTTTTCAAAAATTGAAAATTTTAAACAAATAAAAGAAATTCATATTCATAAAGCAAGACATTTCTTTTGAAGCATTTTTCAAAATAATCTAAACATTTCAAGATTCATCTTTAAAAGGAAGAAAAATTATAAAAACCAATCGTAGCATCAAGTAATTTTCAGAATGTTATGAAATATTCATAATAATTCCTTAATTATTAAAAAAAGCAACCCTAAAATACCCTAAGGAATGCATTTTGGTGAAAAATTAGTTATCAGGTGACAGATAAATTTTTTATCGCTTTTTGTTATATTCAGCTCCCTTCATTAATTTTGCTTTACAAAATGAAGAGGCAGGGTGACAAGGAATGAAACAAGATTCCGTGGAATTAAGATGTGACAAGGGGGGGGGGGATATTTTTGGCATTGAAGAAGTTAAATTAATGCCCTCCCAAGGTTCCAACACTGTACAGCAATTGATGATCCTGTTAATTCGTGATGATGAACATACCTCTCGTGTTCCCTTAATCTAAATTTTAAAGCCTGTCTGGTTTGCCTAATGTGGCCATGGTTGCATTGGTAAGGTATGGGGTGAATGCTGCTGAAATCTTTAAGGTACTTAAATTTTACGGGATGAACTTTTTGTGTTCCCCATGATATATTTATAGTAAATCATAAAACAAATCTAATCTAAAGTGGCAGTTAACCCAAGAATGCATTAGCATATACATGAAGAACAATGACGGATATATAATATTATTTTACATCTGTAAAACTCACTTGTGTATTTTACTGCTGAAATATTCCAGATAATCAACACTAAAAGTCAACAAAATTTATTCAGAAACCAATCTAAATTGTATCGTCAAATATGAAATCACTGTCTGAAACAATCTGTGTACTCAACCTGTTTTATCCATGTATTTATTAGTATAATTGTTGTAATTTTCTCCTATCTTTTTAAATGACTATTCATGAGTTTACAGTTTTATGCAGCAATTTTATTGAAATTATGTAAAATAGTTGTTCAGAAAGGGATTTACTTTGGTTTCAGGTGTCAAAAAAGCCCGGAAAGCAGTACGAAGAACTTCTGCAGGATGATACGGAGACTGACTCAGGAATTTGGGGCACAATAACAAGGTAATTGATAAAATTCAAACAATGTTAACCAATATGAAGTCAAATCAAAAATAATTCGTAATAATAAATTCCTCGCTTTAAAAAAAAGTTCATGTTTAGAGTGAGCAAAATACTGCACTCCTGATGATGATCTTTGAAATTTCGATGCTTAAAGCATGCCAATAACTTCTTAACGAAATTTTTCTATGTAGCAAACTCAGTTTTTAACTTAATAAATTTTATGATTAAATTAGTGAAAACTAAAAATTTAAAAATTACAGTGAAAGTCTGATTATCCAGAGTAAATTAACCAAAAAGTACAAATAATTGCAGTTTACAAAAAAAGAAAAAAGCTTTTGTAATTTTTTTTACTTTTTTCTTTCTTTTGTTGGCTGATTTTTTTTCATAAAGCAATTGGAACATTCAAAAATTGATATTTTTCATTTATAGTTAAAGCTGTCTGTCTAACTAAAGTTTTCTGTAAATTTTGTTGAAAAAAAAAATTTCTTCTGAAAATAAATAAATAAAATATGTTAATTTATTTTTTATTTTTTATTTTTTTTTTTATCTCAATATGGAGTTAAGTCTTTTTAGATAAAAAATAATTCATCTGTAGTTCTTTAGTCTACTTAATTATATTGTATATTTTTAAATTGATATTTAAATGTTTTGAGGACATATAATTTTTGCAATTGTAAAACAAGTAATTTTTATTTTAACTCAGTTGAGGTACCCTTATAAAAAGAAAATCAAAAACATTTCCTTTTCTTTCTTTTACAATGAATAAAACTGCAGCTTGCATAAAATTGTTAGACCAGCAAAATAATCTAAAACCTATGCTTCATTTTTATTTATACCAAATTTTTTTTGTTTCTTTATTTTTTTGCAGCATTTCTATATTCTAGTTTAATACCCCAAAAGTGCTTTATTTACTTTAAAATAAACCCAAGAAACAGTTCAAAAATAAACAATTACCATTGAAAATCGACAGCTGGAAATAAATTGTGCTATCTTCGTGAAGATTTACAGTTTCATTTTCATTCAGCAAGACTTTTGGCTCAAAATGAATTTCTTATGAACTTAAAATTGTGAACGTGAGAGAAATGCTAACTTTCTTGCCCGCCATTGTTTTCTAATATTAATTAATTTGCACTTTTTTTTAGCAATGAATATAAAAAATGTGGAGTAAACATACACTTTGAATGTATAAATTTGCAAATCTTGAGCCCTTATCTCACAAAATAAGAACTTCTCATAATTATGGATAGGGTAGTGATACTCTTTAGATAAACTAGTGATAATGCTGGAATTAATTGAAAAGATCAAAATGATATCTGCTCATGATATACTACAGGAAACAAAATTTTTTATTAAGAAATCTTTTTATCTTAATTTTTAAAATTGATTTATATGTTTATATGCATGTTTTTATTTTTAATCTTAGTAGGAAATGTAAGTCAGTCATCACTTATTACAGGGTTACCACTCCACAGGGAAAACCTGGAAAATACAGGGAATTTAAAAATCACCTAAAATATCAGGAAAAATGCAGGGAATTTTGAATTTTTCTTTACGAACTGGGAAAATACAGGGAATTTTTTTTCTTATTTTTGTCTTTTAAAAAATAGTGACCTCTCAAGACGTAATTTATGGGATATTTAACCATGGTATTACAGCTGCACTAAACTATTTCATTTACTATAGCGTTATTTAAGTACCAGCTGTTTTTCCGGCAATTAAAACTAATAAATATAGTTTACCCAATATAGCTCACACAAGAGCACAGTAATTGTTATTTCCTCTTAATATATTGTGTATAATATGTACAGGGAAAACTCAGTGAATTTTATTTCCAGATTTGAGTGGCAACCCTGTATTATGAGTCTTTATATAAAGCGAAAATTTCATTTAAGGAAGTGTCAGGTACCCCTGCCCAGCGGGTACCCCTGCCCACTGTCAATTTCAGATGTATAGAATATTTTTTCAAGTCAATGGGCCATCNAATAGAAACATACAAAAATATTGATTATTACTCAATATTATACAGAAATATAAGCAATACTCCTTAAGTGAACGGGGCTACCCGATCTCCCCTACTCCAATAATTATAAAGGTAGAAAAATTGACATGTCTTGAGAGTTCAAAAATGAGCACACACATTTTTGAGACTCTCCAGACATCAATGAGAAAAAAAAATAAGTAGAAAGACATAGTTGCCAACTTCTTCACTATCCTGCATATATTGTCCTGAATAAAAAGTGTTTTTCATTTAATAGATAATTGTGAAAAACAAAACTAGAATACCATCCACAGTAGCCAAGATAAACAATTTTGTGCATGGTGCATTTTGAAGCACTGTGTTGGGCACCTTGTGTCCTTAATTATGGAATTTATACGAATGAAACAAGATTCAAAGGCATCAAAATTGGATTATGTGACGTGGTTGGAAAAATCTTTTGCATTATCAAAATCATACCTGCCAAGTCTTCTGTTTTTAACCAAGACTCCTGTATTTTAAGACTATCTCCTGTTTACCCGTATATTCTCTAATTTCTCAGTATTTCTTGAGGAATTTAAAAAAAGAAAAAATTCTTGGCGATAAATTATCCACTGATGGCAAAAATACTTCTCTTATTCCTCAACAGATGGTGTTATTGCCAGTACTGCAGTATATTGAGTAGTGGCTTCTAATGAGGCGAACCGGGTTCGAATCCCAGCAATGGCTGGCTCGCACCGACCATAGTGCTGATGTAAAATAATCTCAGTGGTAGACAGATCAGGGGTTAGAGTGCCCTTGCGGCAGGCTAACTGTGGGAGGTTCTCGTGAATTTCCTCTCCATGTAACGCAAATGCGGGTTAGTTCTCTTGGATGGCAAATTTCTTCCATTACTTGATCCAGAAGCTCCCTTGTCTTTTGGATTGGTTCAAAATTACATGGCTACAGAATTGAACATTAGTAGTTGTAAACCCTAAATTGGTTCGGCTGTTTAACGACAATTATAAAATAAAAAAGTTCAAGTGATTATAAATAATGGTTTTAAAAAAATCTTCTTTAGATTATGATATATATACACGGGTACAATAGACCTCTGGTCGATGTGCCCTGCTCGTTAGAGCTGTCCAACCTCTAAGTCTATGATATATATACATATTTTTAACTTCTCTAAATGTAAGTGATATTATTTCCAATTTTGAATTTCTCTTTATGGCTTACATGATTATGCATGATGTATCACAACTTTACTTGTAGCCCAATAAATGTTGCTAGTGAAATCTCGGTTATTTTATTTCTCCAATGTTGGCAGGTTTGCTAAATTAAATTTATACCCAAGGGTTGAGCAAGACAATGGAGGATTTCATGAATTATTGATGACATATCTATGGTGTTCCTTTAACCTAAATTTTAAATCTGTTTTACCCTGTGCATTGCCTATTGTAGTGAAACATTACATGGGTAATATACATGGTTAATATATCCCAATAGTTTTCAATACTGATAGGATCTTTAAGACACTATTAGCAGGTCAGGAAAGGACTTTAAGAATAAAGCGGGATATTAATTTTGTAGCAAACAAAAAAGAAAGGTATAGTAACAAGTTCATTGTTAAGATTAGAATAATGTTTATTCCTTTTTGATGAAAACATAACAGAATTATCTTAATCCATTATAATAAGTAATATTACACTTACACTCAGTTATTTCAGTTTTGTAAGAACGAATCAAAACATCAGCTGACCATCAAATAAGATTTCAGCTGTTCTGTGCCTTTTTGTTGCAAGTTAGGATATTCAAAGCCATAATTAACCATATTTTTGTTACGCTGTGTTTCCAAAACAAAAATTTTTGTTCCTGGCTTTATCTGTCTAATATTTTAAATACTTTTGCACGCTATTAACATCAGGTGTAGTGTGAGAATAAAAATTAATTATATTATACAGTTATGTATAATATAATTTATTTATGCATAATATATATAAATAGAAATTATTTTGTATAAATAAATTATATTATGCACAGTGTAATATAATTTATTTATTGCATTGCATATAGTAAATAACATAGTGACATTTTTCTGAAATAAAGAAGTTTTATTTCCATAAAGAATTTCTTTTTCATTGTTGCTAAAGAAGATTTTTCTATCTTGGCTTTTTTTTTATTTCCATGATTACGCTGCCTTGTTTCTTGTTACATTGACATGGACAATTTAATTAAATGTTTTCTTTGCATAATTGATTACTTTTTTGCCAATTAAGAAAAAAAAAATTGGTGCTGAGTATTCATAAAATATTGAAAGATCTCACTACTTTAAACTATTTTATTTCTCTATTTATAAAAATATAATGTTTCATGTGTCTGTAATTATAGAAACATAATTGTTTTCAATGGGAATCATTAACATTACTAATTATTTATTTATTGTTTTAAACATCATGTAGAATCATTTCTTATCATTTAACCCTAGCATCATAATTTTACTTTTTGAAATAGCTATGGAGTGTGCTATTATAATATAGATTTTATAATTTTTTCTTTCATTTTTATCTTGAAAGTAATTAATAAACTTGCATGCTGTAAATATAGGAGTTTATAGCATGTATGTAAAACTGCTGTTTTCTTTTCTTTCTTTGTTTCCTTTTCCTGTATTTTGCAAGCAGCATGCCTATAATTGGTGGAATAGTCGAGGAATGGAGAAATATTTGGCTTGCAATGAAAAGGTACATTCCTGATGTCCTTTGCAATATAGATTAAATTTACTGTTGAGTCTCCTTATAACAACATCAATTAAATTTATTGAACGAAATACATCATCTATAAATATAAATCATCAGATTATAAATCCATCATCTTTGGTATCATCAAACATTCCTTACTCAAAACCATCTCTACCATTAAATTAAGTAATTTTACTGTCCAATATAACCATGATTTTCCAAAGTATTTGGGACCTAATTTCGATAATTCTCAAATTTTGGAAGCTACAGGGTTCTTTTTAAAATTTTTTTTCATTTTTTTAAAAAATTAGTGCTAAGTAGTATTTAAGTTTAATTTTATTATGGCCATTCAATAAATATTTCTCTAATTTAAAATTTTATTATCATCCTAGTTAGATGTAAAGTTGATTTCATTTATATATTTTCCTTTCTTCATATGCCATTAGCAATATGTTATTCTATTTTAAATAATATAACACGCTTTCTTTTAACAGAAACACCCTGTCAGCTATCATCCTCAGCAATTAATAAAATATAGATGCATTACTTACGTAAAGTTATCGAATCTATGTGGTCATAAACTGCACTTTTTATTTTAAAGATTGAATGTATAAAATATAACAGCATTTTTCTGAAATCTAAAAAAAAAGAGACAAAATTAAATAGGTGTGTGAAAAAAAAAGCTTTAAGATTTCCTTTAAATATTTGAGGTTGTACTGAATCTTTCAAATTTACATTAAAAAATTTAAGTTAATGGTAAGTGAAACTTTTACACTGTATTGCAATGTTGTGAAAACTTGGAAGAAACTTTGTGGAAAATATGGAATTTCAACATAATTAAGGCATGATAGATAAAAAGGCCAAGATCATTGGAAAATATCCCATTGAGCACCAACATTAGTAATTTAGCTCAGTAATTATAAAACTGTTCGGTGTGTTTGGTTTTATATTTAAAAATGTATTTCTTATTTTTCTAATGCCTGGTGATTTTAGCCCTCTCCTATTATGGCTTGATTCGATGTTGCCTAGCTAAACGTTGTTTGATAGGATTGCAATTGTGTCCTTAGTGGTTTGGAATTCATTCTAAGTTAATTACCCCTGTGGTTTAGGGGTGGAAAAATTCAGGTAGGTTGGGGGAAGTGGTGTTCAGCTCTGTGGCAGAATTTTTTTGAGCTATCTGCAACAAAACTCTCTAACACTAATGTCTTTCTGCAAGATACATTTAATAATAACAAACACATATCTTACTAATTTAAAATAACAAAAGCGCTGCGTTTACAAAAGGAAAAAGAAAAAGAAAACTATGTATAATTTTTGTTAATTGAACATATAATAATATTTTATTAGAATATTATGGGTGATAGTCTCGCATTTTGTTGGGGGGGGGGACGCAGGAATTATTTCCTTCTTTGCATTTTGTAAATAATCGCCACAATAAAAAATTATTAAAAATCATGAAATCCATTGAAGTAATTGTCAAAAAAAAGATCGATGGCGAAATCAAGCGAATCAGACTAATCAATTGCGTGTTTCATTTCAAGATTAAGTTGTTGTAATAAATAATATCGCATTAAAAATAAAGGATTTAAAAACTGTGGAGATATCAATAGCAATAATTGCCAAAAATTCGATAGAATTATTGCCTTAGAAAGTAAATACTCAAATGCACAATTCGAATTTTCCATATTGTTTGAAATATATAAGGATATTTGAAAAACATGTGAAAATCAATATCAGTAACTGCCGAAAATACAATTGAAACATTACATTGGTTTACGTTACTATCGGCGTAAATTAAGCGTGTCAGAAAGTGATTATCTAAGTGTTCAAATATTAGAAATACATTTATGCAGTAAAAGAAAGTAAAATTTTTTACTTTTCTGAAGAAAAATCTTTCTGCAAGAACTATTCAACTTTCTCTGACATTGTCACCATGTCGCAACGATTCTGTCACGGGGGTGTTAAGACTGGATGATGGCTCTACCAGGTTTTAGGTTTTAAAATTCTGCTGAGTCCAGGTTCCCAGAAAAAGTTAAGCCTTCGGCCAGTGAAACCATTTTTTTTTTTTTTGCTTTTCAGAAAAGTTTTGGTCTTGATAGAGTCATTTAATGGTTTAGGTACAAGATTTAAGACAATTTATTGTAACACATTTTTTAATGTCTAAAATAATAGCTAAATAGATTTAAGGAATCTAAAAACCAAACCTAGAATGAATTATATTTTATTTGTAAAGATGTCTTTCCTAATAGATAAAAACTTTTTGAGGGTTAATTAATGTATCACTTTGCGTATAAATCATTTTTAAGTTGTTAGAATTGTAATCTTTATTTATAAATTTTTATTTTCCTTGTGTTCTACTGTTGGTTTGATGCCGAATTTTGGCGACCATTGATTCTAGATGGAAAGGCTCCCCTGATTCGAATAGCCCCAGTTTTTCAAGTTTCTTGCATTCTACTGTTGGATTGATGTGAAATTTTGGCAATCAGTGTTCCTAGACGAAAAGCTTCTCCTTATTAGAATAGTCCCCTTTTTTACGTTTCTTGCTTTCTAATACTAGATTGATGCGAAAATTTATCAACCATTGATCCTAGATAGAAATCTTGTTTTGAAATCTGTCCCATTCCATTCCCTAATTAAAATAATAGGCATGTTTGATGGCTTTGCACGTTTTTTGAAATAGTACTAGCAAATTTCAAACAGTTTTTTTTAATGATTACTCAACCTTTTATAGTTTTATGTTTTTTATTTTTGTAATTTTTTGCCTTACATTTAGCATAGGTTGTGCTGTTTTTCATTCTATGATAGCACATGCATTTCTTGCTTTTGAAAACTGTTATAAAGAGACTTAACTTTCAAATGTGCTTATTTATATGTTTAATATTAAAAATTGTTTCTTTGTCAGATTTATATATATATATATATTATTTTTTGCAGTACTTTTACAGGAAACAAAAGTGAACAAGAAAAGGGGGATGATAAGATAAACATATTTTCGTTGGCATCAGGTCATCTGTACGAGAGACTTCTGAGGTATACATACCAATTTGAAATATATCTGCCATACTTTTTAGAAATGGTGCAAATGTATGATAACATGATTGTAACAAAATATCCTGTTAAAATTTTGTTGCCTAACAATTTTTATTTTCTCTTTTACTAAAAATTAAATTTTCTCAATATTTATACTGTAAGTGAGATATAATATATGATTGTCACTTTGTTTATAAAACATACTTATATTTGAGTTCATTTTTGTTTTTATTATTATATTAGTTTTTTTAATATTTTTTTTTTTTTTTTTTTTTTTTTTTTTTTTTTTTTTTTTTTTTTTTTTTTTTTTTTAGGATTATGATGCTAAGTGTTTTGAAGAATACTAAAACACCTGTCAAATTTTGGTTCCTGAAAAATTTTCTGTCGCCGACATTCAAGGTCTGTCATAAATTTTATTTTAATACATAATGAAAAAAAAAGAACATTATTTAACATTTTATAATAATATCCCAAACCAGTGCAACTCTTTATGTCCTACGTTGTGCTTTTAAGCTATAGTTTAGCTTTTTTTTTATGATTAAGACCTCAGGTAAAATGAGATTCAGTAAATTTTTATACTGAATGTACTATAAAATTTACATTCAGATACATAATTTATTTCTCAATATATTCAAGATTTCTCATAAATTTAGTTTCACTACATAGTTCCAAAAGGGATTTTTTTTTCTTCTTAAGCTTATTTAACCCATCGGCAGTTTTGCAAATGGGCAAAATTTGTTGAATGTTTTTCCCCAGTGCATTGGTTCTCTATCTCATAACATGAAAAAACTCCGGTTTTGCTATGCAGGAAAGACTGCTGGTTAAATTAAGACTTTTTCCGTGCCGAATGATCAGAGAGTTAATAACATTCTAAATCAGTGCAGCCAAGTTTGATGTCTATGTCGAAAGTAGTGATTTCAAAATAGCCTTTTCTTTTTGTTAACATCTCAAGTTAAATGAGATTCAGTAAAATTTCTTCTTCTTTTCATAAGCGCAACAGCCTTTCACAGGCCAAGGCTGACTAGCAGATTTTCCTCCATCTGGCCCTGTCCGGTGCGAGGGCCCCCCATCGGTNCTATTTGCAATTGAGAATTCAATATGGGTTTTTAATTGTATCTATGTTCAGTATGTGATTTATTGATTTAGTAGTAATTATAAAATTCAGTTATTTTATTTTGATAGTTCTTTAATTATAAAATTAGAGTTTAATATATTCTTTAAAATGAAATAGTAATGATAAACTTCTTCTTCTTCTTCATAAGCGCAACAGCCTTTCACAGGCCAAGGCTGACTCGCAGATTTTCCTCCATCTGGCCCTGTCCGGTGCGACGGCCTGCCATCGGTTGACTCCCAGTAGCTTGAGGTCCTTTTCAACGTCGTCTATCCATCTTGTAGGTGGTCGTCCCCTACGTCTCGTCCCTTCAATTGTGGAAAAAGTCACTTTTTTGGCAGGGGCGGTATCAGAATTTCTGAAGAGGTGGCCCAGCCACCTAATGCGTGATGCTTTAATAGTTCTCATTATGTCGGTCCCACCGAATTCAGTAAAATTTACATTCAGATAAATTTTCTTTATCAAATATCTTTTCATTTAGAACACAAGGGTGAGAGCCATGACATATTATCATGCACGATATTGATGTGTTTTGTACAACTAATTAATATCCACTATTGGAAAGCCTTAGTTTGCATTCAGAATTTTTATTTATTCTTAAGTTTTATGGATACTTATTTGTTGCTTTTTTTAAAATTATTGCTGATTCATCTTTTAATAATTAGAGATAGGCCTAAAATTTTTCTCCAGTAAAATGTTGATCGATTCTTTTCTCATTATATGTGCCATTTTCATTAATCAGTTACATCTTCACAAATTACTTTAAAAAATTAAAGTTTAAATGTAATTTATTTTTTATAAAATGCTTCAATTATAAAATTTCAATTGTATTACATATTTAAGGTCGTAATGTAAAAGGTATTAGATTGGTACTACTATGCAACTAGTTATCAATCTGTATTGCACACCTCGAATATTTGAATTTCACTACTCCAAAAATTTTAGTTGGAGTTAAAATACCTCTCTTAAATTTTTTTTAAATTATTAGTTTTTTCCATGCACTTGTCTTCAAGAAAGATAATTACTTAAAAAATTGGCAGACTTAATTATTCCTCTCTTTAAAGCAGGGTTTCTTAACCTGTGGGTCATGAACCCCTAAGGGGTCCATGAGTTATATTTTGGGGGTCCGCTGACTACTCCTAATTTTTAAAACGTTTGNGTGCAGTATAAGTAGATTTCTGTGTATGTGACGAAGGGAATCGGGGCAAACAGAGAAAACAGGCATTGGCCGGAAAAAGCATGTCAATGTTTATTCAGACATTATGGTGATAAGAGACAACATCCAAATTGCACACAATCAAAGTGCTTCTCTATAAAAGTTAGGAAAAATCTTTCTAATTAATCGATAATCTTACATGCAAATAGGGAATTATTATTTCTTGTAACTCATTAAAAAAATAGATCAAGGGAGTTTTCAAGCTTGGTTGGGGGAAAAACTTAAAACTCTAATTATAGCATTCTTTATTCTAAATTTAGAACTGATATACAGGATTTGAATAATAAATGTGAGGTCGTGTTTAGTTTTGAATAATAAGGGAAAGAAAAATTTAGATAACGAAATAACATAAAAATATTTGTTATGTCAGCTGCTGCTTGTGATAGAGAAGATAAAATAAATTTTGTGGATAGAATCTAAACAGCAAGTTTTGTTTGGAGTTAAGCATTTAGATAAACTTTCCAAATTGTTTTGTGAAGCATTCTCTTTTCATGTCCCTATGAAAATATAACGATATCTTTAATCACAATATTTCAAAATCATACTACATGATATGTATTCTCATGATTTAAATATCAAACATTGTAATATTTGCCGGAATTAAAAAATCACAATGCGATTTAAAAACATTGTAAGATGTATTCACATCATTTAAAAATTACGCACTGTGATTTATTACATAGGTGATTTATTATTTTCAGTATGTTATAGTGAAATATTTAAAACATTGAAATATTTTTTTGATTATGCTGATTTTAGTTTAAAAAATTTTTAAATTTATATTTTTTTCTGTTCAAGATTTGAAATGTTTTTCTTTTTTTAAAAAAAAGAAATCTAATTTGCATTTTATTCTGACATCATTTGATATAATTAAAATAAAGCTTAAAATAATTTAATAATATTTTCATATTTATTTTCCATTTAATGTAAGCATCTCTTTTTCATAATAAATTTTTAGCAAAATTTCATAAAATTCTTATTAAATTTTGGGCAATCACTTGTGTCTAATACTTACCTAATTAATAGGTAGCACCATTTTCACTAACAACTTAAATAAAATTACTAACGATATTATTAAAGAAGGTTTTTCTTGTATTATCACTAATAATCAACTAATTTTAGAATTTATTAAACGAAATAAAATTAATTCTATTGCAACTTTTGATTTCCAGGATCTCTTCAATAGCATTCCTCTTTTTTAAACTAAAAGATTGTCTTTTGAGTTATTACTGTTATTTAAAAAGTATGCTTTTTTGTGGTTGTGATTATTGGGAAAATCTAATTAATATTTGCCTTTTTAATGATTATCTTAACATATTTTTATTCAAATAGATGGAATACCACAAGGATCTAATTTATCATTCACTATTAGCTAACTTTTTTTGCACTATTGTGAAAAAAATTATATTCTTAATACTAAATTTGTTTCAGATTTATTGATCAGGGTTCCCACAGTACTTGAAAAACCTTGAAGGTCCTTGAATTTGGTTGAAAAAAATCAGGGCCCCAGAAAGTCCTTGAATTCTGCCATAGGGTACTTAAAAAGTACTTGATTTTTTAGAAATTAAAATACTACTAATTTTTCTTTCAAAGAAGTAATGAAAAAAAATATATAAATTCAAAGGAAAATTATAGAAATTCTAATTATGCAATTTTTAAAGCTTGAAGTGAAAAGGGGTTAAAGAAGATGCAAAACTTTTCTCTCCTAGATTTTTCAGACCAGATTGTTGTTCATATCTCTGATGATTTGAAAGCTGAAATTTCTAGCAAATTTTAGGTTTTTTAGGCATAGTTTTGCGAATGATATATAGGGTTTAATTGATTTAGAAACATGTTTAATGTGTTGACTTCATTATTACGACAGGTTAATATTGTTGTCCTATTTGTTCTTTTAATTTATGTAAGAAGGATAATTAATTTTGTATCATTTACAATCAAATTTTTACATTCAGTTTTTACTGCTAATAAATAAAGTTTAGTCCTACAGGTTTCATTGATTATGAATAAACATCGTGATTCACATTAAACTGATTCTTGATTTATGGATCAGAAATTCACATAAAATGTTCTACGAATTGTGGTTTAACTGAAAGTGATCAATGAATCACATATCGAATATTACTTTAAAGTGATTTGCAAATTACTCATCAGGATTTGTATTAAGGTATTTTATAAATCACATCATGATTCACATTAAAGTTATTTATCAATCATGCCTCACGATTCTTATTCTAGTAGTTTACAAATCACGCATTGCGATTCACAAAAGAGAGATTTGAGAATTACCATCCACAATTCTCATCAAAATGATTTTAGAATCACACATATCTGTCCTATATTAAGCACCTTTCGAAACACAAATTGCAATTTGTGAAAATTAGGCATATTCACAAAATTTACATTTTATGGATATATTTTAAAGAAAATAAAGCTTGGTAAGTCTTAGTTATCTGTAAAATATTGTTCTACAATAGATTTTATTATGTTCAAAATACATTACTGATATTCTTAAGTAAGAACATAGAAAATTTGATATTAAAATTGAAACAGATATGTTAAATGCATATATTTTGATAATTTATCTAATTATATACATTTCCTGTAACCTAAAATTTGATCTAACATATTAAAAAAAGTATTTATATTTTAAAAACCGTGCAATTACACAAACTTTATCAATTATTTACTATGCTTGTTTAATGTAATATGCATTACTCATTCATTCAGTTTCATTAATTCTAATTCATTTGTCATGAAAAGTTTCACTGATGCTAGTTTTAAATGTTGGCTAGTATCCTGTGTCAATTGGAGGTTGTTGTTTTTTTTTGGTCAATTGGAATTTTTTAAAGTAATTTGAAACAGCAATGTAACTGTCAACCATTCGTATTATTAGCTGATAAATTTAATAAATAATTTTTGTTGTTGTCAAATAAGCATTATGATTTAAAAATATACAATTTCTGCTTCTACGTAATTGTAAAATTTGGTTGACATGTACTTTAGCGTATAACAATAATATCGAATAGGTCCTTGAAAAATTTGATTTTAGGTCCTTGAAAGTCATTGAAAAGTCCTTGAATTTTTTTTAAAAGATTGAGTGGGAACCCTATGATTTAATTATCTTTAATTTTCAAAATTATGCAATTTTGTTAAATAATATATACTTGAGAAATTAATCTTGCTTCTTAATCATGACTATATTATTAGTTTTAATTTTTTGGATTTAAATATTAAAAAAGAATAAAATATCTGCATTGTTGACTTATGCAATAAAATATATGATTTTAAATTGAATCTAAATAAACTGCTTACGAATTCGAATTTTTTAAAATTCGAATTTTTCTAAAAACGTTTATTTAAATACCGTTTTTAATCAAATGAAAAGAATTAAAAGAATATGTAATAATGTTTATTTATCCAAGAAGCAAACAGACAAACTCTTCTAAAATTTTATAAAACAAAACAATGGATATCTAATGAATGTTTTTAATTCTACATAAAATTATTGAGTTAGTTGTATTCATAATTATTAATAAATTAAGGATTAAAATAAATTTTTTTATAAAGGATTTCTTGCCATTTATGTCCAAAAAATATGGCTTTGAATATGAATTAGTGCAGTATAAATGGCCCAGGTGGTTGAATCAACAGAGTGAAAAACAAAGAATCATATGGGGGTAAGTATTGCTTGTTTTTTTTCTTTTTTTTCTTTCTAATTATAAATAAAAGTGAAACTAATACTCTTTATGAATTGTAAATATTGTTTATTCAATTGAATAAAAATTTATGCAAGTACAACTACATTCCAAAATATTTCAAAAATTTTTTTAATAAGTTTTTTTAGCTGTAAAGTATAATTACTGAAATGTTCAAATGAAAGTTAAAATAGTCAGTTAATATTCAAATAAATTAATTTCTTGGTGTGAGTATTGAATATTTTATGCATTTTAAACTATACAATTTGAAATATTTCACAGTTGCAATATTTTAAAGCATTGAAAATTTAGTTTTTAAGAATTTTATTTGATCTAGATTCATACTATATACTTTTTGAAAAACAAAAAGCTTGACTTTAAAATATATAAATGCATAGGCATGAGTTATTGTATTAATTAATTAAAAGAATATAAAGGTAAGTATTGTCAAAAGTTAAATTAATTTTAGTAATTTAGATTTTTTTTCAGTGCCTTTAAATTTTTTTTAATTTTTTACATACAAAAGTTTTCTCTAATTTAACAAAATATCCATTATCTGATTTATTATTTTGGTTTAAATAAAATATCTGTTTTTTTTAATTTTTTAGATACAAAATTCTATTCCTTGATGTATTATTTCCACTTGATGTTAAGAAAATAATATTTGTAGATGCTGATCAGGTAAGAAGAGAAATCATCTTTAAATTTATATGTTTCAGTTTATTATTAATTTTTCCATTACTGAAAAAAAAACTGGTTGTTAGATGCTTTTACTCATGAAGTAAAAAAAAAAAGAAATGATTATTTTTATGCATTAATTAATATAATGTTATTTAAAACTCATATCGCTAAAATATATTTTTTAGTAGTGATTTTATCAACCTTCTTGCCATTTATAAAGGAGTTACCTAAGTTATGCAAAAAATTTTTTTAATGGTAATTCCAAATGTGTAGAGCTTTCTGATTTTTTAGACCTCCCTATCATCTTAATCAATCAACACAATATGAACCACTTAATAATAATTAATCGTTACTCTTAAGTACATATATATGCGGCTTAATGTTAGAGCTACCAATGCCCACATTTAGCAAAAAGTTATGAAACTGGAAAAGAAGTCTCCAGCTTTTATAAACAGAATATCCGTAATTTAAGATAAATTATTCAGGGCTTGAAATGGAATGGTGGTCCGTTGGGTACTGTAATTTAACTTGAGCCACCTTAGAATAATTATTATTGGCCCCTCAGAGCAGCAATTGATGGAAAGGATTGGTAAGCTGGTTTGATATTTTGTTTTTTTGATCCCTTGTTTAAGTCTGTGTTAATTTATTTTATTTCAAAACCGGTATTGGATAGTTGATCCGATTTCTTAGTTTAGAGCCGTCGATGTTCAACTCTGTAACATTGTAATTTTGAACCTAACCCAGAAGATAAAATAATTCCTTAATCAAGCATTGAGGCAAACTAGCCTTGAAGGAAGACTTTGATATGAACCACAGATTAGGTGTTCTTTGTTTCTAGCTCTGTTATTAAAATAGCTTAGAATTTTTGGTGGGAAATTAATATAACTGGATTGATGTAAAATAAGCGTAACAGTAAAGAAACAATTATGTTTTCTATGTTTATTTCATTATTAAAACTGGCTGCTTAAATAAGTTCTGCTCTTCTAGTTCTTCAGCATTTGTTTTGCTATCAATCAACTTTAAAATAGACATTTTCACATAACATTTCTCTCAAACCGCTCTAATCCAGCTTTAATTTATCCCCATTTTAGCTATGTTCTGAAATAAATCAAAATGAATGCTTGTTGTAAAAAATCTATAAATATTCTTAATTTTAGTTAAATTTGTATTGTAGATAAGTTATTTAAGTATTCATAAAATTTCCCAGTTCCAAGTAGAAAAACATTGTTCCTAAAAAGGTCTATAAAAGAACAAAACTCACAACTGCTCCAAAATCGCTTTTATAAGCTTATGAAAATTGCAGCTCCACCAGCTTTAAACCTATAAAAATTGCAGATCAAAGCTGTTTAAAAACACCAAAACATCAGGGATGAGATTTTTCCGCTTTTTAGCTGTTTTTCGCTTTTGTCTCTCGAATTTCAGCCTTTTAACCATAAATTCCGATGCTCTAAAAGTTTCGTTTCTTTTTTATTTCATAAATATTCCACTTTACCTGGAAATTCAGTCGTTGAAATAAAATGATTATATTTATTTTTGATTTTCAAAGATAAACAGAAAATTTGATATACGTAGCTGCCAATCCTTCCGCATTTTTGCTTATTTTGGCTATTTTATCTATGCAGATAATATCAAACATCGATTTTCGTATTTACCTGATTTAAAAGCTGCGCATTGTAATTCTTATTTACGAGATTTAAAAATCTAATATCGCGATTTGTATTTACGCGGTTTTATTACCAAACATCAATTTTCGTATTTACCTGATTTAAAAGTTGCGCATTGTGATTCTTATTCACACGATTTAAATATTGTACGTTGTGATTTTTATTTGCGAGATTTAAAAATCCAATAGCGCGATTTGTATTTATGCAATTTTAAAACCTTATGTAGCGATTTGTATTCACGGGAGTTTAAAATCCAATGTTGTGATTCGTTTATGTGGTTGTGATATCAAACATCGATTTTCGTATTCACACAATTTCAAGGCATCGTGATTCGTATCTACGCGATCTAAAAATTACGTATCATGATTTGTATTTTTGAAATCCAATATCAAGTTTCATATTCACTTGATTTAAAAGCCACTTATCGAGATTCATATTCTCTCAATTTAAAATCAAATGCTGCAATACTTATTGATACGATTTGTCTCAAACTTACGAGATTATCACTCACTATGGATTCAGCAAATCTTTCTTTCCCACATCAGTACATTTCAATGAGTAATTTAAATTTACTGCCATGAGGGAAAAGAAAGATTAGCCAATTCCAGGGTAACAAAGAGCTGGGAAAGAGTCTAACTAAGACCTAAAGTTTAAATATGAATTAATTTTAGGTTGTGCGTGCAGATATGAAAGAATTAGTAGACCTAGATTTACAAGGTGCACCTTATGGCTACACCCCTTTCTGTGATAGTAGAAGAGATATGGATGGTTACAGGTAACCTCTAATGTCTCTTTATCTCATAAAATCAAGCATTTTTTTTGTATTTTCAAATTAAGGATTGATAAAAGATCACATTTAGCTTTGTCAAAAATTGCAAAAGGATTTTATACAAGTTGTATGGAAAAAAAAAATATTGTGTCATTTCAGAATAACTAATATCACAATTCAGAATAACCATTTCTCAAAAACTGGGGAAAATGAGGTTACTTCAGCTAATTATGAATTTTTACTGATATTTATGTTAAATGCTATAAATATTCACCGTTTTTCTCAATCCCTTTCTACTTTGAATAGTTAACTCTATAATAACTTTTTACATTGAATTTTTGGGCAACCAATTATCTTTAAAAAATAGTATAATTCATTAGCCATTACTTTTGGGTTTATGCATTTAATAGATTTATCCATTTTCAATTTACATGCATTTCAAACAGGAATGATAAAATAGTGTCTTATAGTGTGAATAACTTGTTCAGTTTTTATATTTTATTTTAAAATTATCTGAAAGTTTAAAATTTTATAAGCTTCAATGATTAACTTTTATGTTTTTAACTAGTAGAAGGCTATTTGCAAATTTAAAATTAAGTAAATTTAGGAAGTAAAATTTTATTTAATAAAATTTTTTATTCAATTTATTTTCATAAAATTTCTTATTCCTTTTCTGAAATGAATAACAGTTTGCTTATATTTTATAACTGCAGCTGGCTAACATAATAAGTGCACAATCAGATTTAAGAACATGTTATGACCAACATCAAATAAGGATTATTAATTTATTCTCTTAAAAAGAATACTATGGTTAAGATTTTAAATTTATTCTTTTACACTACAAGTAAAAATAATTAGCCTGTTCTTTAAATGATGTACTTTTCAATGGAAAAGGTGTTATTAAACAACTCTCTGATGTTTTTATTACATTTAAAACTGCATATCCCTGACTCACTGTAATGCCATTACCCAATAAAGCACTCCTTATGTTTTTTGTTCTTAACAAAAATTTTGATAATATAGTCTTCTACTGCTACATCCGGTGGCTGAGCGGTAGCGCTTCGCACTGTCGTGCCACAGGTCCCTGGTTCGATCCTCGGGCAAGGTTGACTCAGCCTTTCATCCCTTTAGTGGGTCGAGAAATGAGTACCAAGCATGCTTGGGAACTAAACACTGGGGGTTTCGCGTTTGGCTGACCACCTAACAGGAACATCTGCTCCTGCACCCCAGAACCCAAAGGTCAAGAAAACTGAGATGGGCATAGTAGACCTTGGCGCTCTATGGGCTGTCGCGCCGCTGAGTTTAGTTTAGTTTAGTCTTCTACTGCAACATGCTATTAAAAAAAGGTTGAAATTGAAGGAATATATTGAATTAATAATATAAAGAATATATATTGAATTGACTCATACCTACTACCATACTAGATTAGAAGAAATAATATATGAAAATTTTCGGAAGTTCTGAGCATTATAAAGCAAAATTATGTGTTTAGTTATTTTGAATAGGTAGATCATTGCTGAATCATTGTTTGCCTTTATAATTTTGTAATATTTACCCATACCCGGTAACTACTCTTGAACTTCCGGAGTAACACTGGAATTTCCGGAGGCTCTCCAGAAATTCCGGAGTAACACTGGAATTTCCGGAGGATCTCCGGAAATTCCAGTGTACTCCAGGCACTAAATTTTTGTGAAATATAAACTGAGATGAATTCAGGTTAGTGATAATTCTTTTTTTCCTTTCTAGATTTTGGAAATCTGGTTATTGGGCCTCTCATTTAGGGAGTAGAAAGTACCACATCAGGTTTGTGGAAAATTTGTCAATTGTATTTTTTATTATTCTTGTTTAACTTATGTTTAGGTTTCTACGAAAAAGTTGTCATTTATTCATTAATTATGTTAGTTGCTTAATTTTCCCTATTTGTACTTCCCCCATAACTGATGCAATAAAAAGTTTCAAACAAAGAAAAAAGAGCTGCTCTTAAAACTTCTAATCAAGAAAACAAAAGTATGCTAATGCCTAATGAAGTCATTATTTCAAAGTTCATTATGTATCTTTACATCATATTCTATATCTCTTATTTTAGAAAATTGAATATTCTAGAAGGCAATTCTTTTGGCACAAATTGAACATTATAGTGTTATTACGTATATATCAAATATGCTGCATACTTGGTTTTAACATCTCTATTTTACGAATAGTTCATATTTCCAAATTTTTAAAAAAAGTGTATTTGTAAATTTTCTGTTTTTGTTAGATATTATGTATAATAGAATTTTTGTAAGTAGAATTAGATAAAGCAACATCAAAATTGTTTAAATTAGGATTGTTGGAAAACAGTAGCCTAATCACTTACCACAATATGCAAAGTTTCCCTCAAATCTTGCGTTCTTAGTGCCAAAATGAAGTTATCTGTATTTAGTAATGTTTTATTTACTCATTTTCTTTTAATTAGCCGTGATATATGCATCTTATTAATTGACTGTTTGTGTAAATCATTAAGTAATTGATTCAGTTCTTTAATTATAAAATAAGGAAATTTTCCGTTAAAAATAGCAAGCAAGCAAGAAAACTGTTCTATCAAAATATTTACTGTTTATTTGGTATATAATAGCAAATAACTTAATAAAAGTTTCAAGTACAGCTATCAGGTTTTTTAAAAGCTAACTATTTAAAAAAAATATATGAAAATTTAACATTAATTATTAGTATAATAGCTACTTTTAGTTAAGATATCTATAATTATATACAAATCTATAATTTTAAGTTTCACTGGGATTAAAGATATATTTTAGATGTAGTCCATCTTAATTGAATATTTGTTTGATTTTTGTACATTCTGGCTCTCGGCCAATCACAAACTGTTATTTACATGTCATAATTCACTAAACTATTTTGAGATATAAAAACTCTAAATGTACTTTAACATTTTGCTGAATTCCTAATGCACATAAAATGTTTAGATATTTCAAGGACCAATGAAAACTGATGTAACAACTTTTATAAGACTTTCACTAGATAAATATTTTTTTTCCTAATTTATTTCTTTTACAAGTAATGTTTATTTTATTTAGTGCTCTTTATGTTGTTGATTTAAAAAAGTTTAGAAGAATAGCGGCTGGTGATCGTCTGAGAGGACAATATCAAGGATTGAGTCAAGATCCCAACAGTCTTTCAAATTTGGATCAGGTCAGTAAAGATGGATCATTTTGAGTTTAATGTTCTCAAAATTTAAAGCAATGCCTTGTACAAAACTGCTGAAATATAAATCCTGCAAAATATTATCTATAACAAAAGTCGGTAAAGAATATTTTATTCAAAGTAATTCAAACAAAATGCATTTCTAAAACATCATAATTCTTGGATGATTGAGGATTTTTTTTTTAATCCTGATACTTTTTTTTTATGGAATTCAGCCAAGAAGCATAAGTGCTTATGTACAAGTTCTATAAATTTAAATTGTCTAAAAATATATTTAAAAGTGCAATAATCTTGAAAACTACAAATTGTAATGTATTTAAAAATACTGAATTAAATGAACATAATTTTTGTATTTTAAAGTTGATTCTTTTTTCTAAAAGAGTACTGAAATTTCTTTGAAAAAATACCAAAATTTGTATATTTTATTCTACATAACATTTTTTAAATTATTTGAATGCAGTGCCAAAATTTAAAGTTTATTATTATGATGATAATTAAATGTATTGAATAATAAGGCTTGTAGGATTTTTAAAAAATGCTTCCGTGCTTTTTTTCCTTTCATTTAAAGCCCTTAAAGGTGCTTATTTTTTATTGAATTTGGGAAATGGGCTTAGTGCAGTATAAATGGCCAAATTTGTTTTTTGCAAAAAGAGATTTATTCTTTACCCTGGCGATTGTTGAAATTAATTATGAAAAAAGTTGACTAACTGTTTCTATTCATAAGAATCAAATATTTCTTATAATTATCAGAGAGGAATTTTTAAATTCAAAGTTCTTTACTTCTAAAGACTCTGCACTTGATGTATCATATATAAAATTAAATGATAATTAAAAATTTAAAAATAAATAAAAATGAAAGTAGTTTAAAAAATGCTGTTCCTTCTAAGAAATTAAAAAAAAAATAATCACATAATTGATTTCAATGAGCCATGAAGGGATCTATAACTATCCATTTTCCTAAGGGCCTCTAAAAAGCAAATATTAAAGCCCTCACAATATATAGCAATGTTTTTATAGTGTATCATTAATGTATATCATTGTTGTCCAGGAGTTGTACAGCCCCTATTTGTTTAAATTGTAAGCTTAAATCTCTTTTTTTTTTATGGATATTATGGAAATTATGTGATTTTAATAATTGAATCGTGGTCTTGCAGGATTTGCCTAACAACATGATTCATCAAGTGAGCATCGTGTCCTTACCACAGGAATGGCTTTGGTGCGAAACATGGTGCTCTGATGATACCAAAAAATACGCTAAAACGATTGATTTGGTAAGTTTACAGAACTTATTGTAATATTTCTTTAATTTATTTATCCTGTCCTTTTCAGTTATTTTAACTGATTAGTGCCCATGCTTCTTTTTTTGGAACTGCTCTTATAATTAACAATAATTAAAAATTTTCTATGTGTATTAAATTTTGGAAATAAGGTACGTCTAATTTAATCATTTTAGCATTCAATGTATAGGGTTTACTGAATCTTTCATGTATTCCATTATAAACCTGGAAGATTTCTTTGATTCAATATCTAATCTCAGTATAAAATGGCGTCAAATGTAATTTTTTCTTCTTCTCAAACTTCTTTTGCAGTGTAATAATCCAAAAACTAAAGAATCCAAACTTGCTAGTGCCATGCGTATCATTCCCGAATGGAAAGATTATGATACTGAAATTAAAGAATTTCACAAAGAGTATGAGAAAAGCAAAACAATTTCCCAATCAACAAAAGAGGACAAAGACACAGGTCTGTAGTATTTTTTTAATTACTAATTTAAATCTTGAAAAATTATTCGTGCCATTTTTGAGCTACACATAAAAGATAGAGCCTGAAATTAAATTTTACTTTTATATTACAATATTCACAAAGACTTTTTACAAAAAAAAAGTTTTATAAATTAGGTTAATTAAATGCTTTATATTTAATTATTTAAATTATAATTTTTTTGTGTATACTTTTAATAAGTTAAATTTGTTTTATTTCAGATACCCATGATGAGTTATGATGAAGAAATTAAATACGTTATTGTATTTGGTGATATTAGGAACAATAAATTTTTAATAAATTTTATGTGTCTCTTTTATGAATATGATGTCCTTGTGCTGTATAGTTTATTTACACTTAAAAGAAATTTTCTGAAATTCAATAACTATAGTATTTCTTCATTTATAATTTGAAGTAATTTTGCTTTTATTGCATCACTCTCAATATTTTATTTATCAAACTGTTAATGATGCTACCTCCTCAAAAAGTTTGCTTTTTATAATTATCTTGTTATTTTTTATGGGAGGTTTTAGTGATCATTCCTTTTATATGTTTTATTTTTGCATCATACTTAGCTTGTGACACTTTTTTAAATTGATACATTGAGTACATTATTTATATGCTTTTGGTGCAGTATAATTACTCCTGTCTTTTGGGCCATTAATTTCAATGTTTACGCAACGAACTAATAATGCAATTTAAAATATTAGTTTCATCAGTATTATTTTATAATTTCAGAATTTTTCATCAACTTTCGTATAGTTAGTAATATCAGGGTGATATAAATATTAATAGCTAATTTTTAGAAATTGTTTTGTAGTCCTTTGTGTAGCATCGTGAATTTATTTCACGGTAATTTTAAGTCTAATTGTTTGTTTAATGCTTAATTTTTAAATGAATAATTTTCATAAAATTGAATAAATTTATTTTTGGACTATCTCTTTGCTAATATCACACACAAGTCTTTTAATTTTATTTATGCAATATTTTTTGTGCAGATTGTATCAGGATTGATATATTTTTACATTGATTGTTGCATTGTGAACCTTTGAATAATTGTTTATTACTACTCGGCATTTTATGTATAGCTTTTAGTCTTTAATTATTTAGGCTTCACAACAATTTCATATATAATTTTTTTCCTTCTTAGTTTTATTTTATTAATGATTTGCTTTTTAATTTAGTAATGATAGGAAATATTTAGAATAGTTAGATATACAAAATCAAAACTTTCAAAATATTTCTTCATCAATTATTTTTTATTATTTTAAACATATTTTTAAAAAAGCACATAATCGGACTCAATTTTAATTTATATTGCTTTATATCAAAAAAAATTTACAAGTTCATTTGCATACAATTTTTTAAAGAATACTAGCAGTTATTAATATAGCATCAAATTACATTCATGTTTACATTGAACAACCTTTAATAAGCAGTATTTTTTAGCAAGTTCATTTGATGATAATGCTATGATGATTATTATCGTGTAATAGTAAATGATCTGCCAATTCATATCTTATTATAATATTTATTATGCATGTTGATAAACGTGGCATAATATTTCAATTTATTTCTATGTACAAAGGAAAAAAACAACAACAATCTAAGTAAATTTTAATCTAATGATCCTATTTTCATATACTAGGACTTAATGCTTCATGGATGTGACCTCAAATAAGCTAATTGATTGGTGCAGACAATATTTGAAGGTTCAAAATCTGACAGAAAAAAAGTAATTTCTCTGAAAAAGCATATCTTTTTTTCAACAGATTTAGATTTGTTGAAAAACGAAATGTGGAAAGAAATGAAACAAACTGAATAACTTTTAATCTAATGATCATATTTTCACACGCTAGAATTTAATGCTTCATGGGGATGGATCTGAAATATGCTAATTGATTTGTGCAGACAATATTTAAAGGTACATAATCAGATGCAAAAATGTAATTTCTGTGACTAAACATACTTTTTTCCCTACAGATTTGAACCTTTGAAACATGGGGATTTACTGCAATCTGAGAAATGTGTTCCCAATAGATCGATGAGGAGAGCAATCGAAACAGTGAAACTTTTAATGTTAATTAGACTTTTTGGCGTGTTTCGCTATATTTCGAGAATTTTTTAAGGAAATTGAAGAATTTTTACAAAAATTATAAAATTTATTTATCCAACGAGGATTTCATTCAAAAAATTTTTTTTAATTATTATTTATTTTTGAACAGTTGAAAAAATTTAGAATGGAAGGTATAAAAATTTTTACGTCTTTTTAAGGAATATAATTTTAAGTAGCAAAATATAAAGTTTAAACAAAATTGGTCAAATAATTCCTGATGAATCAAATTTTATGTATACTTCTTTTATTTGAGGTCACCTCCGTGAACCATCAAGTTTGTGTCCTACCTAGTATGTGTAAATTTCATTAAAAGTTATTCAGAGTGTATGCTTTTTTCCCTTTTTTGCATTTCTTTATTTTATTTTGCTCACTATTGTTTTGTTATTCTCCCTGAAACTAATGGTCTCCATCAATGTCTAGCAATCTTTACATTATTTTCTCCAAATATTATTTTAATTAATAGAACTCTTTATTGCCATTGTAAGAACATGCATTAAAAAAAGAAATGAACTATATAACAATGCAATTGTACTAACTCTCCTTGTTTTTTAACTACTTCCTACTCGGCCAAAATGACTGGGTGAATTTTCGACTTCTACTTCTCGTGTGCAATATATTTTTGAACTAAGGTTTTCGAAAGTAATGCCTAAAAAATATTAAAACAATTCATTTCATACATCCAGAAGCGTGTTTAGCGATAGTTTATTTTAAACTTGATGTCAGCACTCATCAAACATGTATATTTGTGATTAACCCAAAGATTAAACATGACTACATACATTGCACGCATGTTTAGTTTGATATATTTTTTTGGAATAAAAAATAGCCACTTTTATTACTGTTTTCTTCAAAATTATTAAATATGTTAAAAAGATTTCTTAGTTTCTGTGTTATCTCCTTAACTCCCAAAAAATTCTCAGTGTGTGAAATAAATGTTTCTTTTCTCAGAGAATGTTTGTTAAAAATCAAGAAATATGTGCTGGGCACAAAATGAAAAATTTAACAACTTCATAACTTTTAATTGCATTAGATAAATCTGAAATAAGATGCAATCTCAATGATTAATGATAATTATTCAATTTATCTTAAAAATTGAAATTATCTAAAAATTTAAATTTTTATATTTTTGGTTCATTATTTGGAAAATATTTGAACAAATTGGTTAAAGATTTTGGTTTTTTATTTAAAATTAGATTGTTAAGAATGAGTAAAAAATTGTATACCAAAATATTGAAAATGTTTTTTTTCATTACTAAATTAAATAGAAAATAATACATTAAATGGAATAATTTTTATGTCTTAATTTAATATCTATAATAGTGCGATTCAGTAATAATAACAACTAAATCTTACTATAGATAAAAATCTCATGATGGTGTCATAGTTTTCCATCGTTGTCCATGAATTTTTATTGGCCGGAAAATCATGTGGTGGGATCCAATTTTTCCTCATTCTTTTCCATATTGTTTTGGTTGTAATCATCATAAAATTAAATAAAGTCAGAATGGTATTGTTTTTCTAAAATTATTTTTGTATCTCTAATTTAAAGTTACTCCTATTATTTAAAGTTACTCCTATTATTTCAATTCAGGAGTTTAAAACTAAGATAATTGTTTTTTTGAATGTAATTTCTGTGCTACATTTTAAAATAAGGTTATTTGAAAAGGTGGTCTAATCTTATTAACCATTTTGCAATTAATATTTTTGTGCAAATAACAGTAATATACTATTGTAGAGCCACGATGGCTCAGGGTATAGAGCGTTCGCCTTTCAATGACTAGAATGGGTTTCAAATCCCAGCGATGGCTGATGGATATGAATCCACGTTCGGCTTGCACCGACCACAGTACTGATGTGAAATACCCCAGTGCTGATTGTGCTCCGGAAAAAATCCGGATTTCCGAATTTTTTGCTAACAGTGATCCGAAAGTTTCCGGAGATCGAAGGTCCAGACGTTTCGAAAAATCATTGATCACAGAAGTTTCCGGAAATCAAATTTTGAAAGGCGGAACTTAAAAACACAGTTTATTTTATTCGTTTGTAAGGGAGAGCCAGATACTTTATAACCTTCAGCTACTTTATAAGCAAGCTTATATTCATGATTAATGTTCATTTTTTATCAGTAAATAGTTATTATAATCATAAACTCAAGAAAGAAAGACATATTTGTAAATTTAAATTACTTTTCCAGGTCATAGGTATGTGTAAAATTTCAAATATATTTTAAGTAAACTAAGAAATATTGAGAAAAAGGAAAAAACACTTGTTTTAAATTTTTTTCAATTTAAACATTTTGTTTTTAAACTCAAGAAATTTTCCGGAATTTCGACTTGGGCTCACAATCACCCCTGAATATCCTCAGTGGTAGACGGATCATGGATTACAGTCCCTTTGCCGTCAGGCTAACGGTGGAAGGTTCTCGTGATCTTCCTCTCCATGTAATGCAAACGCGGGTTAATTCCATTAAAAATTGCTCCACGAAGGCAAATTTTCTCCTAATACTTGATCCAGGAGTTCCCTTGTCTTCTTTATTGGGTTCAAAATTACAAGGCTACGGAGTTGAACATTAGTAGTCGTAAACCCAAAAATTGGATCAGTTGTTCAACGACAGTTATAAAAAACAAATACATATATACTGTTATAAATGACAGTTAAAGGGATCTGTTAAATGATTTATACCTTAACGATCAGCTTCATGCACAATAAGATGCAAGCGAAAATAGTATTTAATTAATCCGCCCCCTAGGACTTAATAATGTATCAGATTCTTAAAAAAAATCTATTTAGAAACGAATTATTTTTGGAAAAACTAGTTTTTTTAAATTTTGTGGCAATTTTTTTTTGTTTTTGATATATGTATTTATTTTTTTTATCCGAAAACGTGGATATTTCTTTATCTAAATTGGCAATGCTATAGTCATCTGTATTGTTTTATTTTGTTAGTTTGTTTTAAGTAATAATTTAAGTAAGGTTAAATAGTTAGCAATACTTTAAATATTTGTTTATATTAATTTTGTTAGGTTGTCTTAAGTAATAGTTTAAGTAGTGTTAAATAATTAGTTATATGCTTAGCATTCATTTAGAATAATTATGTATTTTTATAGAAATAAAAACTTAGTTATAAAGTAATTATTTAGATCTATTTTTGAGCCTTCCTAAAATAGCTGTAGTAGTAGTAATTTATTTACGCTCCACGGGAACTGCATGATGGGAAACATCTCTGAGGATGATTACTAAAATTCCGTTTTATTATTTTATTATATATATAATTTGCTAGCCCATCGAACACTTTACAGTGGAGCAGTTTAACGAAAACTTATCCCTCGCACCCTCCTTCTCTTCACAGGCTGTGGAAAATGTCTGTAGAAATTTTAAACAATAAAAGATATATTTGCAAAATCTGATGACTTGGCAAAATAAATGAATGTTGTATAGTTAGATAAGATTAACATAAGATCTGAATGCCTGTAGTTACTTTTTAAATATGCTTACAAATTTTAAACTCAATTTTTTTTATATTTAATTTGCCCAAAATTTGTCATTTTTTTTTTTTTTTAGTTGAATTTTTTTTATTTTTTTGGAGAGTTAATAAATAATTTATTTAAAGTTATTGTTGTAGATGTAATTTGTTAAAATAATCACAGTCAAAGCACCAGAAAGTTTTTACAAGAAGTTCAATCTTAGGAAAAATTAAAAATCCTTATTGAATTTGAAATATCATAATGTTTCAACTCTTAGATTATTTATTATTATTTTTCTAAAATTTAGGTTTAAAATTCAATGTAATGTGCCCCAGTTTTTCAACAAAAATCGCAAATATTAGATCAGTGACTTTAAAAAAATTATTCATTTCTCTTTATTTGCACAAAAACATAAAATTCTTTTAAGGGAAATTCTAAAACAAAAGTTAAAAATCAGTAAATAATGCCCTTTTTGTATTTTGTTAAAATGATTTTATAAAAAAAAAATTTAATAAAAGTTACAACTTTTTTTTGCATTGAATTTATAAGCTGGTATCATGTAAGAAATGTAATTGAAATGGAGGAAAATTTTACACAATTTGGTACTTGCAATTTGAGAAGTTAAGGTATCATGCCTAACAATGTTATTTAAATCAAATTTAATTGGATACCTGTAAGCGACGTCACGAGTGTGTGTTCAAACCTGATTGGATTCTGAATCGACAAATGCCACAATTTATCTATAGTTTGTCTACAGTAAGAACTTCCCTCGCCACAAAGTCAGAGGCCGTCTGTTGTTATAGAAACAAGAATAACTCATTTCTGGGAGGGTAGCTTCTCTTCACTCTAGGGCTAACTCTAGGGATAGTAGAGAAAGATTCCTTTTCTCTCTGGCTGACTCCAGCGAAAACCAGTCTCAGTGACCATAGTCATCGCCATGGGTCAAGAATACGTCAGTCTCAGGTATCCAATTAAGTGCATTTACCTAAAATTACTGGGTCATTATTTTCCATTGAAAAATACATGGCATTCTTTTTTGATATCTGTCACTAAAACTTTTCACTGGGAATTGCACTGAAATTGTTTAAGATTTGGAAACAAAAATAAAGGATTATCATTGACATTTTCTTGATCTACGATTTTTTTTTTTTTTTTTTTTTTTTTTTTTTTTTTTTTTGGATAGTTGCCCTTGCCCTTCCGGTTTATTATATAGCTGGAAGGATTATTATACATTAAGGACTAATCAGGCTTTTAATAACAATATTCAAAATAGTTTAAATGAAAAACGCGTTTTTCCATATTTTTTAACATTTGTTTTTCCCAACTCGTGATGTCATGGCACTAACTATGTTAACAAAATTATTTATTTAATATATCAGTAATTGAAATATGAATAAGAACATCGCATATTTCTATTAGAATTTATGTTCTCATTATAAGTCCGGAAAGTTTTCAAGATGTGTGAGTTCCAACGCATATGTGATTTTGTGCCCACTAATGTCGATATCCACTCTTTTAAATATCCCGATGTCCTAAAGCTATAAAAGTGGCCATGCGTGGGATGAGACTGCCCCCTGGTGGGAAAATGTGGAGTTAGCGTTCTATTTTAAAAACGGAACGAGACAGAGGGGAGAAGTTAAATGTGGAACATTATTAAATTTGCATGAACAGAAATTTCCTTGTGAACATTAACTTTTAGAAAGACGCATAATTTTGTTTCTTAGGCTTTCATACACTATGATTTGAAAAAATGATCTTTGAACGAAGTTGTTACAAGATACCTTTATTTCCGATGCTCTAACTTCGTCTATATATTGTACAATGCAGGGGGAAAAAAACGTTACACTGAATAACTTATGACCTAATGGGCGGATCGATACGTTCTGAGACTCGATCTTTCCCAGAACTAACCTCGAATATGCTAATTAATTAGTACATACGATATTTTAAGATAAGAAATCAGACAAGAAAACAGAATTGTATCGAATGAATCTGCTTTTTTTCCCAGACGGATTACGACTTCTAATCTTCAAAGTATAGGGAGTCTGGGAAAAATAGTCCCAATAGTTGGTTCGAAGAGCGGTTTAAAGTATGGGACTCCTATATGTTTAATTTATTTTTTGCAAATTTCTCCATATCTCTAGAACTTTTTAAGCGAATGGAAAAACTTTCGCAAACAATTATAAAATTCGTTTAGCCAAAGAAAATTTCATGCAATAAATGACTTTTAGTAAATATTTGTTATTCTTTTTGTAATTTTATTTAATTATAGTCGAAATTTTTTTGTCTCCGTGTTCTTTAAAATTCGGTTTCGCTCAATTTTTTTATTTTGCCATTTAAAATTACATTCTTTAAAAAGATCTGAAAAATTGTATACCTTGCAATTCAAAATTTGCCGACCAGGTGGCCGAGTGGTTAGCGTGCTTGACTGCGCAGCCGATGGTTGCGGTTTCGAATCCCGCTCATGGCTTGGATGTTTCTTTCTCTCTCTATTTGTTCTATGTCCTTTCTTCTGTGTGAATGTAACAGCCCTATAAACGGGTTTGTGGTTGTATGACGTGGACGGCGCTACTCCACCGCCGTGGCTTAGCCATAGGTGTTCACTGGGTAATGATGAGAGAGTAGCAATTCTGGCATTTCAGAGGCCAATGGGAAATAGACCCAAATGCCCGCCATTAACCAAAAAAAACCCCCAAAATTTTCCCTACTATTAGTAAATAAAAAAATGAATATTTACTGAAAGTTATTTTTTCGCATGGAATTATCTTTAGATAAACGAATTATATAATTGTGAGCAAAATTTTTTCGATGCGCTTAAAAAAGTTCTCAAGATATGATGACCGAACTATTGGGACCCTATTTTCGAAACTGCGGTAACCCTCTATATTATGGAGGTCAGAAATCTAATTCTATCGAAAAAGATGCATGTTTATTCAGAGAAAATGGGATTTTGCGTCTGATTTCGTAACTTAAAATATCGTCTGCTTCAATTAATTGGCATATTTGAGATCACCCCTTCGAACCATTAAGATTGAGTCCAAAACGTGAAGACCTGATCATTAGATCGAAAATTAATTTCAGTGATTTTTTAAATTTTTTTTTATTGTACATAGAAAATAAAGTTATCTTGTGATAACTTTTATTTCTACAATTTTTTTTGTCAAGTCGTGTAATATATTACTAACAAACAAATATGCAAGTTATATATACATTTTTTAAAGTATGAATGTCCACAAGGTGTCTATTTGTAGTAAATCAATACTGCTCTATAAATTTGTAATTCATTCCCCCCTATCTCGTACCGTTTTCAAGTTAGTAACGCTAACTGCGCACTTTTCACCAGATAAGCTATCAAATTTTGTGGCGCTTAGCCACTATATTATTACTTGACAAGACACAATTTTTATGACTATTGCTTCAGCCATTTGAGTGTTAAGAAGGATGCGGACTTGAATGGGCACTCTGTATTTTCTTTAGAGGAAAAAAAAATATTTCTCTCCTTTCTATGAATTATTTACAATGTTTGACATTTCGTTTCAGTCAAATTTCAAGTAATGTGCTACTGGTGAAAAATCTGATGACACTAGAGTTGTAGAAGTTCTCTTAGTCAATACTTTGTGCTGTGTTGTAACCGGGCCAAAGTAAAAACTTCACTTGAACCAAATCTCTTGCTTGAGGCTCTCTTGATCCAATCTGAAGAGCATCGATTGCGATCAATCTTTCACTTCTTAGAAGTAGGAAAAAGTTGTGGATCTAGTTACACTCCTGTGCCTGTTTCCAAGTCCTGCAAACTTCACATTTTACATAACAACACCAGTAATATTTGCATTTACATCGACTGTAGGTTTCCAATGTGAAGATGTTATAACCACGACCGCAGCACATTGAATCGCAGCTGTCCGTACCAGTTGATGTACTATTGCACAACCTACACACAAAATTAAAAATTAGTAAATATATATGTAATACAGAAATTATAAATACTTTTGTATTAATAACATTAAAACTCTTTCGTTTCCATAAAATGTCTTTGGTAAAGAATAGGTGTAGAAATTCCATTTTGGGACTTCAAGGCTGAAAACATACCATTGAATTATAATTAGATTTATATTTCAAAGCAGGAGTTATTTTTAGAATCTTGTCCGTCTTTCACTTCCATATTAGGAAG
This sequence comes from Parasteatoda tepidariorum, assembly GCF_043381705.1. Lineage (NCBI taxonomy): Eukaryota > Metazoa > Arthropoda > Arachnida > Araneae > Theridiidae > Parasteatoda > Parasteatoda tepidariorum. The sequence goes on from NC_092208.1 coordinate 93,336,473, forward strand.
CATTAAATGATTATCGATGGTGCGTAGAGTTACAAACTATGCAGTGACTGAGCCTTTTCACCTCCAAGTCTGCGAGTATTTATTGCGAGAGCGATGGTTTTCGCATGTCACTTGCTGAATAAGGTATTCCATAAAAGGGCTGCCGGAACCATCCGGAGTTTTGTCCACACCCCCTCCCTTGTGGAGTGGGGATGTGAACTGTTATAACCACCAGCCTACCTTAAAATAAACCTTTTTATAACTTATTATGGCATACGACTGAATTATTAAAGCTGAATACAACAATGATAACAGGGATCTAGCCCTGTTATTATATAGTATATATATATACAGGTATAGGACAAAATAATAGGAACACCTGTGAAAGAATGGAGTCGTTCTCGACCGTCCAATAAGCGGCGGGCACGTGTCGCAAGAATGTGTGCCACCTAGTGGTGATGAAAGGGAAGGTATGTGTCTAGCATTTGGCAGTGTGAGATTTGCATGAGAAATATCTGTTTCTAGTAAAACGAGATTATGTCCGACCTCTCTGACCTTAAAAGAGGCACGATAATCGGAGCTCGCCTGGCTGGAGCGTCCGTGTCCAGAACAGCGAACCTTGTAGGTGTTTCAAGGACCACTGTATCAAGGACTCTGTCGGCTTACACAAAGTTGGGTAAGGTGGCTTCGGCGAGGCACAACAGCGGCAGGAAGTCGAAGTTGTCAGACCGTGATAGACTGGTGTTGAAGAGGATAGTCGCTCGAAAACGCAAGACTACATTCCCGGTGATAACATCCGAGACGAATACCTACCTTCAGAACCATGTATCCATGAAAACTATTCAACGGGAGTTGCATGCTGCTAACATTCATGGCAGAGTAGCTATTCCAAAACCGTTAGTTTCAGCGCGGAATGCTTTGAAGAGACTACAGTGGTGCCAAGACCACCTATAATGGACACAACTGCAATGGGAACAAGTCATCTGGTCTGATAAATCCTCTTTTACACTATTCCAGCCCACCGGACGTGTGTTCGTGTGGCGAACGCCGACAGAAACATTTCATGTTGACTGCTTGGTTCCAACCGTGAAACATGGAGGTGGTTCGGTGATGGTGTGGGGTGCTATATCTGCCCGTGGATTGGGGCCTCTCGTTGTCTTGCAGGGGGTGGTCAAAGGGGACCATTAAAGAAGCATTCTTGCAGATCATCTTCACCCTATGCTTCATACACTCTTTCCGGGAGAACGTCCTGTGTTCCGAGATGACAGCGCCTCTGTTCACGCGTCTCACTGTGTTCAAACATGGTTAAATGAGCATAATGATGATGTGGACCATCTAACGTGGTGTCCTCAGTCCCCTGATCTCAATATCATTGAGCCGTTGTGGGGTTTTTTGTAGAAAAAAGTTCGTGCTTGGTTTCCTCCTCCACGCACACTCTCTGAACTCGAGACAGCCCTGCAAGAGGAATGGCTGCAAATTCCAATGAACTTTGTTCAAGACCTTTATTTGTCAATCCCACGTCGAATGCAAGCTGTCATTCAGGCCAAAGGTGGCCCAACTCCTTATTAATAAAATATTTTCATTTTTTCACAGGTGTTCCTATTATTTTGT
>NC_092208.1:93338548-93346363 GCF_043381705.1 Parasteatoda tepidariorum
CTTAAAGTAGAAAACATGCGCGGTCAAGGGTATGACAATGGTTCCAATATGAGAGGAGAAAAATCGGGAGTACAAACAAGAATCAGAAATATAAACCCCAGAGCATTTTATGTTCCATGCAGCAGCCATTCGCTAAATTTGGTTGTAAACGATATGGCAAAATCCTCTTTTGAGGCAGCCAACTTCTTCAATATTGTTCAAAAGTTATATACATTTTTTTCTTCCTCTTCTTTTCGTTGGGCAATATTACGGAAATATATTGATACTTACACCCTAAAACCATTGAGTGATACGCGATGGGAAAGTCGAGTCAACTCATTAAAAGCTCTGTGGTTTCAAATTGGTCCAATTCACGATGTTTTGTACAGCATATATGAAGATTCAGAAATCGATAATATGATCAGAGACGAGGCTAGCGGATTATTAAATAATTTGAAGCAGTTCAAATGTATATGCTCTGTTGTGATCTGGTACAAAATTTTGAGTCATATTAACCCCATCACCAATTTTTGCAAACTGTAAATTTTGATATGTCACAAGCTATTGGCATGATTAGCAACTGCAAACTCTTCCTTAAAAACCTGAGATCAGATGAAACTTTTGAAAGCATCATTTTAGAAGCAATCGAGCTTGCTTCAGAGATTGACGAGGAAGCTAATTTCGAAACCACCACACCACGTCATCGTGTCAGAAGCAAAACAAGAACGTTTTTGTATGAGGCCCCGGATGAACCCGTTCAAGACCTCAATCAAAAATATAAAATATACTTTTTTTCACACTATAGATCAAGCAATAAATGCCTTGGAAACCAGATATAATTTGCTAAATACTCACAGTAATTATTTCAGCTTTTTGTATAATATTTTTGGTCTAAAAGACATGCCCAGAAATAAGCTACTGGCTCATTGCAAAGATTTGGAAGGAGTTTTAACTGATGGAAATTCGAGCGATCTTAACGCCCCATCGTAACTTTTTTTGCTTTTGTATTTCTCTTCCTTTGCAACTTTTTCCATCCATTTAACTAATTATTAGGTTTTAAACTTTGTATAGCTTCCTAATAATTGCTGCGAAAGAGTTTCATATTGTTTATATTTGTTACTGTTTATGTTTTGTTATTGTTATTAAAAATTGTTATTAAAAATTGTTTTTAATACCTTATTTTATTAAAAACAGATTATGCTCTTAAGCGAAAAAAAAAAGCAAACGATTTTTTTAAACAAACGATATTATAAAATACAACTATTCTTAAACGTTTCCAATTTTAATAAAATTAGAAATGTTGAGAAACTTTTTAAATAATAAATTGTTTTATACAAATAACTTGAAAGTTGTGGTAAACTTTTAATGCTAATTTTAGGATAGTTATTATTATTATGATATGGCGTATTCTTTTCGATTCTTTCTTTTAAATTGGTAACGATAAAACAGTTCTAAAACGCCTTGTTACTGAATTAAAAAATATTCTTAAATGAAGTCACTTTTTAACAGCCAAATAGTGCTTTTTTGCTTCCCAAGTTGAAATCGGTGTCATATTTGCGATAAAATTGGGTGATTTAAATTACTTCAGTAACTATTTCGAAATTAACAGAAGAACGTTCATTTAACATTAACTTTAAAATGCATTTACATAAAAAATTTCAGCTCAATTGGTGATTAATACTTCGGGTAGCTTTCATGTTAACTTCTAACCACCTAGAAGGTCATTGCAATTCGTGAAATAACAGGTAAGCTAATTAATTCTTCCTAATGATGAATCTTGAAGAATTACTTTCTCATTATGGTGATTAGTAATTTACTTTTCAGGAAGTATCAAATGTAAGAAAAAAAAAATAATCATGAGTTGTATTTCTCTAACGTTGAAGTATGGTCAAATTCCACGTTGACAAATCCGTTACTAGATATGGTACAATGCCATTAAATTTTCAATAATTAGAAATCTACAAACTATTATTGTAATTTATACTTCAAAACATTATATGCACTTTCATATTTTGTTCAAAAATAACAATTTTAAATTATAGACCAGCAAATCGTTAGCCGACGCTCCATTTGGTATACAAATAATATTTTCCTTACTGTTTTAAATATATATATATNTGAAAATGAAATTTATAAATTTTATTTTTGATTTTTGAGACATTCCTTTTTCTAATGTTAACCAAATTATATATATATATATATAGTACAAATAAATAAATAAAAAGTAAATTTTTCTTTCCTATTTTATTAAAAACTTCTTTTTATATAAAAATTATAGATGTCATTTTTTTTATAAGAAAGCAATATATTTCTTTCAAAAATTCGTGATGTTCATATTTTTACGTTAAGGGAAAATATTCGTAAGACCTATTTTGAAATTCGATTAAATATTGGGTAAGTCCCTTTTGGAGTCTGCTTCTAACTGTTTTGATAATGCTGTTTGAAATAAAACTAATAAGTTTAATCGGTTTTATTCTTAAGAGAAGAATGGAGATATTCTTTCCTACTCTTTTATAAACAAACGATTATGTGAAGAATCAAATTTTAAAAAAGGCAGATAACCTTAAAATTCGATTTCTCAGGAACTATTCGATCGATTTCTCACAAATTTTGTATTTTGTCATGTAAAAATTGTTTCAGTACAAAAATTTTCCGAATATGATTAAAAAAATTAATAAATATTTACTTAAAGTTATTTTTTGCATGCTATTATCTTTCGACAGAGAGATTTTATTATAGAGAGCAAAATTTTTCAATTCGCTTTAATAGCTTTCTAGATATAGAGATTTACGTAAAATAAAAAATTAACGTTAAGGGGTTCAAACTTAGGACCGCTCTCCCGATCAAACTATTGGGACCTACATTTCCCAGATTGCGGATACCCCATATATTTTGGGGGTTACAAATCAGAATCCGACGGGAAAGAAAGTATATTTATTCAGGGGAAGCACTTTTTTGTGTCTGATTTCGTAACTTAAAATATCGTCTGCATTAATTAATGAGCATATTTAAGTAACCCTTATGAATTAATCCTAGAACGTGATCATCATATGAAAAGTTATTTAGGGTGGTCTGTTTTTCTATTATGCGTACTGTACATAAAAACACTTGCAACTTTTGAACTATTGACTCATGTTTAGTCTCATCTAATTCCACATAAAGAAATACATTGCCTCATGTGTTTAAATACACTGCTGGCCACCCAAATTGCAACACCAAGAAAGACAAGAGATTAGATATCACAACAAAATTCACTTTGTAGATAACATGTTGACCAAGTATCAAATGATTAAATTTATACACTTCTGCGAAGTGTGGTTCCTGCCAAAATCAGTAGCCAGAGTAGCCGCCATTGTTGGAGATCACCGCTGCCACACGTCTCGGCATTGATTCAAAGAGATTTTGGATGTGTTCTTGGGGTACAGCAAACCAAGCAGCTACCACACGTTGCCAAAGTTGATCTGGTGTGACAGCTGGAGATGAAATCTGGGTCAATCATTGAGCAATCGTGGACCATATGTTTTCGATCGGCGAAAGATCCAGAGAGCGAGCTGGCCAGGGAAGCAATTCAATCTGGTGACGAAGAACCCTTGGACAATGCGTGCCACGTGTGGTCGCTCATTATCCTGTTGAAATATGGCTGTGGGCAAGCTCTGAAGGTAAGGAAGGACAATTGGCTCCAGATCCTCGAAGATGTAGCGCTGACTGTTTAAAGTACCGGCAATGCGTACTAGAGGAGTGTGAGAGTGATATCCAATACCGCCCCATGCCATAATACCCGGTGCAGGACCAGTGTGGCGGTGCACAATGCAGCTGCTCAGCATCCTCTCTCCATGGTGTCTCCAGGCTCGAATACGGCCATCGTGGTGTTGCAGATAGAAGCGTGACTCGTCAATAAAGACAATTTCAATCCATTCTGTCGTCCACATCCTTCTTTCATCGCACCATTGGCGGCGGAGACGTCTATGGTTCTGAGTCAAGGGTAGACCTCTATGCTGTAAACGGCGTCGAATGGTACGCGCAGACACTGGATGATGCGTTACAGACTAAATGTGCTGTGCTATGGTTTGTGAGGCAACTGAGCGATCAGTCACTGCCATGCACACAATTGGCCTGTCATCACGTGAAGTGGTGCACTGAGGTGGATGCAATCGAACACGTCGGTCCGCCGTACCCTCCTGCATCCGACGATCACATATCCACATTACAGATGTTTGGTTTCGTCCAACACGACTACTGATTTCCCTGAAAGANCGCACAATTCGCCTGTCATCACGTGAAGTGGTGCACTGAGGTGGATGCAATCGAACACGTCGGTCCGTCGTTCCCTCCTGCAACCGACGATCACATATCCGCATTACAGTTGTTTGGTTTCGTCCAACACGACTACTGATTTCCCTGAAAGATAATCCACAATCTCGGTAAGCCACTATCGTTCCTCTGTCGAACTCGGATACTTGATCAGAAGATGATCGCTGTTTTCTACGAGGCATAATTGATCTTTTTTTGAAAAAACCACAGAAAAACACAATTGCCGAACTTGAAATCGTCGAAATCTCCAAGCATTAAATAGCGCTCTGAAGTGGCGACACAGGCGCACGTAATGTGCGTCTGCGCTAAAATTCTAATCATTTGCATATCTCACCTCCTCTAATGCATGTTGTAAGTTTCATGTTATTTGCATGCATCCTTTAGGGTGCTGTATTTACGGTGGCCAGCAGTATAGCATTGTCAGATGCGTAAATGGATTCAAGTACAAAGTATTATTTGTGTAGAAAACCCTTATAATTAGTCAACTAGTTCGATTATCCGGAATTGGTGCCATTTGATTCAGCGTAAAAAACTGCATCCTTTCCTTTTCTCCTTCTCTTCCGGTTAAAATTCTGTCGAGTGAGGTCATCATGGCCGTCTTTATGGCATGCAGGGCCCCCGGGCACAAAAATATTTCAGATCCATATAGCATGCCATAATATTTAAAAACGAACTAAGAAAACTTCACATACATAAAATAAATCATTTTTAAGATATGATGCAATGATTTTGACAAATTTAAACACGTTATGATTACGCAAAAAACTCAACTAAAGCTATGCATAGTTTTGTTTAAAAAAAATGAGATGCTAACCAGTTGTAATCCTCAACCAATAAAATAATTTTCAAAACTATGGAAGTTAATTAAAATAATTAAATTGAATAAACATAAAGGTATAAAAAATCAAAAAAAAAAATTCGAAAAGTATGAATTATTTCGTCAAACTGTTGTTAAAACATCTTTCAATGTACCTAAACTTTTCACGAATTTTTGGTTGCCTTTTTAAGTTTTCTTGGTGATAAACTATTCAAATTATTGGTGTTTGAATGATAATGAGTTACTATTTGTAGAAAAAAATGCACACTTAATACAATGTTTATTTCGAAAAATACATAAGGCAATGTTGTTCATTATTAGTTTTATTTTTAATACAACTTATAAAAATTAGGACTCTCAAGCCCCCCCCCCCCGGGAACTGCCCGGGTGTGCCCATGCGTAAAGACGGTACTGGAGGTCATGCATATTTTTAGCATTTACTGCAAGAGGGTACTTAACAGTTTGTCGTAGGCTCCATTCTTGATTTTTCTTAATGTCCGGTTTGCATCAATTTTTGGCTGGTAGGTACTTTTTTTACGTCGCACAATGAGCTACCCGTCAATTTTTGAGTAACTCGTGTCTTTACTGTGCTAACAGATTATAGAAAGCTAGGGACAAGAAAAGGATAACTGATATTGAGTCAATCGTAAGAATTTTAAAAGTATAAAATTCTTTTAAAAGTTATAAAAAGTCTGGAAATTAAATATTTTAATGTTAAAGAAAAAATTATTGTTTTTTTATTCAACGTTACAAAAAATGCATTTTTATGTGGAACTAAAGCATGGAAAATAACCCAACAACAAATGTAAAAATGAGATACGTGGAAATATAGATGCTTGAAAAAAATTGTATAGATATTATGGCCACCAATTATTTCAAACTCAGACCAAGACACAGCAAGAACAACAAGCTAAGAAGAAGGTTAAAGTGAATCGGCCACATTTTAAGAAAGCTTCTGGATACAATTCTATCAGTCGTATTGACATATGCACCAGAAGGCAAAAGAAAAAGATGAAGGCCCATGGTATTGTGAGGAAAAATTGCGAACAAAAAGAAAAAGTATAGTGGAGATGGCTCAAATATTGCATAAGTACTTAAATAGGCAAAGGGTTTGTGGGCAACATTTACGTAAGACACTTAAGTCCCCAAATTGGAAAAAATTCCGTTTAAATTGAGAAAGCACAAACCCTTGCGTAAGCACATGGGATGAGATTGTAATGTTGTCTTTAGAGAGAGGATCCAAAATCACCAAAGATATGCTTACACGAATGACATGCAGGGTTCATGTGGCTTTGAACGTTCAAATTTCTTTCCTGCTATGTACGGTAGGCAACGCAGTGGGTTATGAGTAGCATCTAACTAGAAAACTTATTTATAAAATACAATTCTCTTAATGAAAAAAAAAAAAATCTTACCTCCCACGAGTACCGATCGATCCAACTCTGTCATCTCTGAGACAATAGTCTGGAGACTTCGCGACGAAGATCAAGTCATTCTTTTGGTACATCGACAATTTGCCATTGGCTGGTAAAAGTTTATGTTTCGATCCGATTTGGCGCTGTTTCACCTCTGTGGCTATATAGTATTTTCTTTTCAAACGTTCTCCTATCTCTGACAGCCTCGGCAATGCTCTCCAACAAGTCTTGATATTGCAAGAGCCAGACACTCCATGACATTTACAATCAGTTTGAAGACTACTGCGGATGGCCTGTTTTGAAGAAAGGTTCCTCTATGAATTCATTATTCTCTTTCTACGAACAATACAAGAACAAAAAAAAACAAACAAGCATGGATTTTCCTTTCGGCATTTACCTTTAAAAATTAAAGTATTTGTGTTTACCATTTCATATAAAACTATAAATTTTCGTTCTGAAATATCATAGTTGTGGTTTGTGTCTTTAGAAATGCATATCGTATTACTACTAATCTTTTTTTTTTTTTTCAAGGCATTTTTCCTCATTATTGCGGTATATCTGCAGCTTTTGGAAGAACAAGATAACTAATAATGCTTTCAATTAAGTTGTAGTCAAATTTTATATTCCTACTGAACTTTTATTTTATTATTAATTTTATTATTTTAAACCGACAAACTTGGATACCAATCAGCAAAGGAGTTAAGTGCCATCAAGAAAGTCATGCTACATGTAAAAGAATAAGATTTCAGACTTTCAATATTAACTTTTTATCGTAAACTTAAAAATATTAGTTAGCACAATTTTATACGGGGAGAAATCAAAATTCAGAATTTATTGATTATTTATTAGATTGATTGAATTTTATTATTGGAATTTATTATATTTTATTATTCGTATTTATTGAATTTTATTATTTATTTTTACATACTCCAGAGATTATTGTTAAAATGATTTTAAGAAGATAAATAAAGAACAACTATACATCTGCATCAAATTTTCCTTAAGCTTTGGAATTCTTAAGTGGAAACAAGCAGTGAAGTCAAAGAAGTATCTATCTATATATATATTTCTCTTACACGGCACCAAAAAAAAGCCTCATTACAACTCCCCGAATGGCAACGTTAGAAAATCGACCAATGATTGCTGCTAAAAATGTCACATGGCAAATGTCACATGAGGTGTGCTTAACATATAGCGCTTTTAAAAGCGGAAAAAATAACCAGAGTGAGCATTATCAGGTTGTTCAATTCAGATTCATGCCCTAAAAACATGATAATATTTAATTGAGAAGTG
>NC_092208.1:93346774-93353143 GCF_043381705.1 Parasteatoda tepidariorum
CAGAAATGTAATATATATATATATATATATATATATATAATTACAAAAAAGAAATCTAGAAGTTCGAAAATTTGTTTAAAAAAAGTAAATAAATAAAACGAAGACAAGAAAACAATACAGGGGATAAAAAAAAAAGCAATAGACAATTTTGAAATTCCAGTAAATCGCTTTTGAAATGCACGTCAATCGCTGTTTTGATTTAAGATATAATTGAATTAAAAAGAAAGGAAGGAAAAAAAAACAAAACAAAGAGGCGAAAGGAAAACGAAATAGCTTCATGTAATCGCGTCCAGCAGGTAGTATACATTATTTGATTGAAAGGCTGGAGCTAGATAGAAAGCAACTCAATCCCAAAGATTTGGACAACCATTTCAAACAGGGAAGGGGAGGAAGGAAGGTACATCTTCTCACAAAACACGTGTGGTCCAAGGGGGTCAACTTCATTAGAGGTCTGAAGGCCTTGCTCTATAATTAGTGAAACTCAATAATTTAATCTGTTCAGTTTTTCGCCGCCGGCTGATTTATGTTACTTTACCGCCATGGGTGGCAACAGCGCGTGAGAGAACGGGAAAAAAGTGCTGTTCCCCATCCCAATCCCAGATCCCCCCCCCTCTCCACGCACATACCCTACCTTACGCATGGAAGGTTGCCATTTCCATGTATTGGCGTGATTTTTCTCACGTGGATTTGACGGAAAAAGGTAAGTGGTCAATTGGTGGGCAGATATCAAACCGACACCCTCTTCTCCATATTCTTCCAAGAAGGCGACTTAGCCTCCCCTCCCCCTCTTTTTAGTGATGAAGTGAAACTTCTTATTCCATTTTGCGTTTGAAGTGATCGATGAGTTCTGAAAAGATCTGAAATGATAAAATAATTATCATAGATGATAGTACTGTATTCAGATAATAAAATGTGAATTTAATCTGAGGAGTTCCTTATAATACCACGCATTGTGGATAATTTTCATGCTTTTCGGTGAAGATTTTTCCCGCAACATATAAGCTGTAATGTTTAATGCCTGGTTCTATAAATTTGATGTTAAAGATTTTGGCTATCGTAACGCGTAAATATTTAAGCTATAGGCCGGAAAAAATCTGTATATTTAGGTTGCGTCTAGTCTTAACTATCAAACTATTTTTCACTAGTTACTAGATTGCAAAAAGTATAAATTAACTGCAATGTTTTCCATTTATGTTTGACATTAAATAAACTTGATTACAAAATGATTATGATGTGTTTGAAATCGTAACTTTGAACAATCATGGAATTTTTTAAAACTCATTATAGATAAGTAATAATTTTTTTTAAACTAGTTTAAAGATAAAGTGTTATGAGTTAAAAAAAAACAAACAAACTGAAAATTCACAAACTTTGCGCACTGCGCCAAAAAAAAANAAAAAAAAAAAAAAAAAAAAAAAAAAAAAGAAGAAGACTATCCTGAATAAATTTTTATCCAATGATCGGATCTTCTAGGGCTCAATCTTAATGGTTCGAGGGGGGGTGACCTAAAATATGCTAATTGATTAGTGCAGACGATATTTTAAGTTACGAAATCAGACACAAAAACATACTTTCTCTGATTAAGATACCTTTTTTTCGACGGAATCGGATTTCTGATCCCTAAAATATAGGGAGTTGCCGAAATTTGGGAAATATTGTCCTAATAGTTTGGTCAGGAGAGCTGTCCAAAGTTTTGACTCCTTAATGATCATTTCACTTTTTGCCTATTTCGCCATATCTCGAAAACTTTAAAAGCGAATTAAAAAATTTTTGCTCACAATTATGAAATTCGTTTATTCAAAGATAATTCCACGCAAAAAAAAAAAGAAAAGTCCTTTTTCGTAACTATTTATAATTTTTTTAAAATTTTATTTTATGACAGTCGAAAAAATTTTGAATCGTAAATTATACAATTTTTTTCCGCATTTTAAAGTATCTAATTTTACAAGTCGAAATGCAAAATTTGAACAAAATCGTTCGAATAGTTCATGAGAAATCAAAATTTAAAAAAGTTATAAATTTAAAATTTGATTTCTCAGGAACTATTCAATCAAATTCGCACAAATTTTCCATTTTGTCATTTAAAATTACTTTTTTTTAAAATGATGTAAAGCAACTATATACCTTACAATAAAATTTTTTTCGACTTTTGTTAAATAAAATAATAATAAATATTTACTTAAATGTATTCTTTGCATGGAACTATCTTTGGATAAATGAACTTTATAACTGTGTGCAAAAATATGGCGAAATACGCAAAAAATAAAAATTAACATTAGGTGGCTCAAACTTCTGCTCTCTCATTGCTCTCCTGAGCAAAATAACATGAGCAATAGCATGAGCAACTGGAGCATGAGACAAACATGTGAAGAACAACACAAATATACGTCCGGGGTTCGAACTCGCTACTTCCACGTTACAAAGTATTTGGCGGGAGAGATCACCACCGGCCCTCTTAAAAGGTTTTGAAAATTCCGGTATACTTTTTATACTCATTAAATTCTCATTTTTGAAATGGTCTAATGGCAGGCGATCTGCCTTGTAACAAGACGCTTGGGGTTCACATTATGCAGTCGACTGTTTTTTTTTTTCTCTCTCTCTATCTCTCTTTTATTTTTTCCCCTAATAAAGAATTTTTTTATGTTTAAAAATAGTTTAAACATAATTTTACTTAAATGTATTTTTTAAAATATTTGCCATTTCCCTATATTTAAATTGCACTGATCTTTTAACAAAATTATAGCGGTTAAAATAATATTTATTATAAACAATGCTCATGATAGCTTAATAGTTTGATTTTTGTTAATTAATATTATTACGAATTTTATTCTTGAATAGTTATCTAAATTGTGATTATCATGAGAAAAAAAAATGTTTAGTATATAGCACAGTTAATAGAACATGATTGTTAACAAGAACATTTCTGATGTTGATTTACAATCTGCCGAAAAATACTTCATTAGCATTAGAAAAGAATTCTCAACCTTTTTTAGAGTTTTTAGAAGAGTTCTCATCGTATCTTATCATAAAAATTAGCGATGGAAATTGAAGATGAACTATTGTTTTTATTTCAATTTAAACTTCAGGTGAATTTATTTCTCGATTTTGTTCAATTTACAATAAAGAATTCGTAAACACATTGTTAGATTTTTTTTTATCTCTAAAAATAAACGCTACAAGGTTGTATAAGTTGGGTATACATTTTGGAGGAATCATTTTGAAATCTAACTTTTAAATTATTCAAATCGCTATCTATAAATGATATTATTTTAACCTATATCCTTCCCGTGAATGATTTAACTATTACATTAATTTAAATTTCAAGTAAAATTTAATCGGGCACCTCTACCACGTATTGGCCTGTGACGTTGTAAGGCAGTGGCGCTGTGATCGCGTTTAGTTAGAGATAACTTATTTGCTCGCCGAAGTTTGTAGTGTAAGTACGTTTTGAAACAACGGGGCTTAGCCTAATCTTTGTTTCCTTTTTCATGTCTTTGTTTTCCTATCCATGACGTCTAAACAAACGATGCCACAAGATGGCCGATAGTTGAGACCTCTGAGGTTCGAGACAGGAAAATGGTCCAGCCTATAAAATGGCAACAATGCCAGCTAAAGATTGTTATTTGAGACTTTTAGCCAAAAGGTAGAGGTCTGAGACACAACTGTCTTGCAACATACATTTAATGCAACAGAAACATCCATTTTGCGGATAACAGTCACCTAAAGATTTAATGCAGGTGGCCTGTATGACAGGCGCCCTATAGTCCTTGTGACTGTGAACTTCAACGGGACTATCTGGCCTGGTGCTGAGAACTACTGTGTTGGACGAAGAATGACTGAGGGCGGGATCTCTTCAGTGATGAGTCGAGATTCAGTCTAAACAACTCTGGCTAGTCGAGAACCCGGGGCTCGATATTAACCTTCTAATATTGTCGAACAAAACCACTATGGTTGAGGTAGTCTGATGGACTGGGCATTATTATGACATACGGGCATACCGATCTTCATGTGTTTGATTGAGACACTCTGGCAGGTCAGCGGCACAAGGACAAGAACCTTGAAACCCATGTGAGACTTTTCCCTGGAGCATATGAACCAAATTTTATCTTCATGGTCAATAACGCCCGCTCACACAAATCTCAGTTGGTAGACGAATACCTCCAATTGGAGGATATTCAATGATTGGACTGCCCTGAGATGTCAATAACCTTAATCCTATCGCACACGTATGGGGTACCCTTGGACACTCAATTGCAGCTTTAAGATCAACGACGATTAGCTCAAGGGTGCAAGAGTGGGTGTGGTATTGATGAGAACCCTTGTAAACAGTATGAAATTTCCGATACGGATGTTGTGTAGCTGTTAGAAGTGATAATACACCCTGTTAGATATGTTTTTCTCTGATTGACACGGTGTCAGTCAGCTGCTGTGCTGGACAAGTGACTATATATTTTTACTTCGTCTCACCTCAAGTTGGCACTGCAGGGAAAGGTCGGAAATGTAAAGGCCTGGTTTCTTAGGTAACGTCGGCATCAGCTTGAAACGAACGTTTTACCTCTGATTGGTCAATTTATGAGTTTGACAGCATACGTCATCGAACGCTCAGCTTGAACGACAACTGCCGTCCAAATCAACTGCAGTTGGATTACAACGTGACGTTAACAACAGAAGCAATGGCGGACAACAGCCAACAACAGAGCATTGAAATCAGCCAAGATTTTAATTTTAACATTAAACATAGCTTCTTTTTCCTCTTCTTCTTCATTTAGCTAAGCTATAATGTGTTTTTTCTTGGACAAAGTCATTATTTGTTCTTTAAACACTGGTCGACAATCACAATACAAATTTAAAATCAATATTTGTTTACTTTATTAACGCAGGCGCAATGCGAGATAATGTCTGTGTTGGACCGACTGCTCACGCTGAGCTAAGAAAACGGTATTTTTATGACGCCCAGATAAGGCGCTTGTCCTAAGAAACCAGGCCTTAATAGTAAGCCTTTGAAAAGTAATTCTTCGTTATTTTGGAATTAATTGCAGTTTAAATGTATGTACAAATGTAAATAAATGCTGCAGAATTAGAAAAGGGGTACAAATTGTCTTATTTAGGGTACAGGTTGTACCCATTTTTGTTTTCCCATATATTGGTCTTATAACGGGGGATGATTTCGCCAGGTTTGGCTTCATTTGTTTCGTAATTTTTTTATAACATTTACTTTAAAAACATTTGCTTAATAATTACATTGCTTAATAATTCCAAGTACCCATACAGCACATTGACTTCGTTATGACATCCTAAAGTTGTCATCTTTAGGATTCTGTGACTTCCAGAGGAAGTCCTATATTTACCGCTAAATGTCCTACGGATGTCATCTGCGTGTTAGAATGTCCCACCTGCAGATATCTTAATGATGTCATAACTAGGACAGTTTCAGGATACCTTTAGAACGCTTTAGGATGGCATTAGGACATAATAAGACCTGTTTAGTAAGGATTTAGGTAACTTGTGGGATGCATGTTGGAAATGGTATGATAGTAATAGGAGGGTGTCTTATTTTGGAAATAAATTTCATCTTTGAAATTTTTATTAATTTTAGCAACTTAAATAAGGTTTTTCTTTTAAATTTACTGAATTAGAGGTCAGAAAAATGTTTTCTAAATGAAAAAAAAGGTGATAGTTTTTAATTTGTATACCACTCTATTTTTCCAGAAAAATGGGCTATTCCTCTACTATTTTTTTTAGGAAAATTAGTAAAGGAAAAGGGAGTAAAACAGTTAATAAACAAACGTATCTAAAGAAAAGAATAATGTATCATTTTAATACAAAAATATGCAAGATAATTGGATTTCACATTTCTATTGCTTGGAATAAAAACTTGGCCATTATTAAAAAGTCTAATTGAATGTACCCTTTGAACACCAAGGAAGGTTACCATTCTCCTAATTAGCGTTAGTTTTCTGTAAAGAATATTTCTTATTAAATTAAATTATGAGACTTATTGAATCTTTTATGTACATTGTAATTTATGATTGCTTCATTATTGCTCATATTGTTTAATGTAGTAGATATATTAAATATCTTATAATAAAATAATGAATAATTTTCATTTTAATGTTGCTCTAATACTGAGAACTTCGCATTAATATTTAAATTTCTCGTATGATCAATTGAAACTAGTTAATTGGCAAAATAATTCTCATTACATTCTTCTGCAAAATTTACTAAAAAACATTTTATATTATAAATAGTTTAAATGAAGTTGTGACTATTTTATCAAAAACTCAAAATAGATGTTTATGGATCACATACTTTATTGTTTAGTTATTGTGTCAATGATGCAATTTAAAAAAACAAATAAAATTAGAAAAT
>NC_092208.1:93353526-93381886 GCF_043381705.1 Parasteatoda tepidariorum
ATATATATATATATAATAAAAACGTTGTATTTTGCATGGAATTATCTTTGTATAGGCGAATTTTACAATTGTGCCCCTAAATGTTTTAATTGGCTTAAAAATTTATCGATATGGAGGAAGTACGCAAAAAGAAAAATAAACATTTTAAGGTTTCCAAACTATTGGGACCATATGTTTCCCAGATTGCTGCTACGCTTCATATTTCAGGGATTAAACATCCCTGAAAAAACGGTATGTTCATTTAGAGAAAATACGTATCTTTGTTAACATTTATGTTTATGTTGTAGTTTATGTTTTGACATTTGGCATTACAAGTTTTATACTAAATTATTTCGACTATCATGGCTTATAATTAGTTTCTAATATACGCAAAGAAAAGATCTGATAAATCATGTATCAATTTTTTCGGGCTGTTAAAATTTAAAAATTTTTTTTTCTTTAATTCAGAGTTTCCAACTTCCAGTTAAAAGCTAATAAGTCTTTTTAAAAGTAAAAAAAAAAGAAGAAAATATTTTTTTATACTTGAATATTAATATAATAAATTCGATTATGATTTGATTCTGGCAACTTAAACTTTTGAGAAAAAAATGCTCACTTCATAGTTTCGATAATTCTCACTTTAGTGTCCGGCTCTATAACTGTATAATACTTTTTCTCATAAAAAAAAGCAAACTATTTTCAAGAAGTAGATTGTTATAGATCGTAAAGAAACAGGCACTCAAAATTTAAATTGAATTCATGAACAATCAAATGAGTATATAATTTATTTACATTTATCTCCATGAATTATATACACAGAAAAATGAAAATGTATGCATACTTGTTAGCTTTCAAAGGCACATAAATTTATATATGTAGAATGTGCTAGAAAAGGACCATCCTGAATAACTTCGGAACTAATAATCGGATCACGTTCTAGGACTCAATCTTTATGATACAAGAGGTTGACTTCAAATATGTTCATTAGATCGAATTTTAAAAATATAATTTTTCGGAAATTTCGCTTTTCAGGACGGCCGACTTCGCTCAAATGTAATATTTTTAAAGTCATGTAAAATTACATTCTTTAAAATGATATAACAAATTATACACCTTACAATTAAAAAAATTTTCGACCCTTATTAAATGAAATAATAAATATTAACTAAAAGTTATTTTTTGCTTGGAATTATCTTCGGTTAAATGAATTATACAGGGTGTTCATAAGGTCCCGGACCCATTTTGATGTTTAATAACACATAAAATAATAAAGATAGATTAAAATTAATAACATAAATGGTTAAATGGTAAATTATGGTAATAATGGTAAATTCCTGGAAAATGGTCATTCAAAGAACTGCGAATGATGATACCCCAACACCATCTTGTTGCAAAAAGACATGTGGCTGAAGCTCTTCTAGTTGTAGAAATACGAAGTTTTCAAACATGTCTAAGTATACGAGTGATGAGACAGGAAGATGGATTGGGTGAGGAGGTCCAATTCCTTGGCCACCCAGATCACCTGATGTAACGCCGCTGGACTTTTTTTGGGGGGATTTATAAAGGACAATGTTTACAAGAGGATCGTGTCGAACACTGATGACCTAAAAGCCAGAATTACAAGCGCAATAGCCACTGTGGATGCCGACATGCTTGCCGCTACCTGGCGTGAAATTGACTATCGACTTGATATTCTCCGTGCGACGAAGGGGGCACACGTGGAAGTTCATTGACAAGGGTCATGAAACTTTTTGAGTCTATCTAACCATTTATGTCATTAATTTTAATCTATCTTTATTATTTTATGAGTTATTAAACATCAAAATGGGTCCGGGACTTTATAAACACCCTGTATAATTGGGTGCAAAATTTTTTCAATTTGCTTCAAAACTTCTCGAGAAATGTCGAAATAGGCAAAAAGTAAAATGAAGTGCAGACTTAGGGCCGCTGTCCTGATCCGATCACTAGTTTCGTTATTTTATTTTCGTACTTTGCATTTTATAAACAGCTATCTAGGATCTATCTGGAAGTAAAATATCATCTGCGCTTATTTATTGGCATTTTGAGGTTATCCTCTCGAAACATTTAGATTGAATCCTAGAATATGAAGATCCGACCCTTAGATCAAAAGTTATTTATGGAGGTCCATTTATTTTTGCGCATTGTATACATGTTTGCAGAATGAAAATTCTGTTCTCTGGTGACAGCGAAAAGCTGAAATTAACTGTTTATAATTTGGGAAGAATTGAAAGGTAAAAAGTGAATAGCAGCAAAGTTTTCTATATGCTTTAATCATACTTTAATTGTGCTTATGCATAGTATTTGTTTTTTAAAAACATAATCAAGGTTTAGTTTCTGCAAGTTTTTCTATTGAATGTTTTACATTTCAATTTAGCTTCCTAATAGTTAAGTCATTTGAGAGCTTTACAGTGATAGCTCAGAGTTTTGAAATAAGTAACTGTGTTTTTAATTAAGTTATGAATCTTTTTAATAGTAATTGCTTATTAAAAACATAATTTTTGTTCTGCTCCTACGATTTTTTATTGTATGTCATCTCAAATTAAAATTTTTTATTTCAAAAACTTATTATTGTCTAAAAATTTTAATTCGTTAACCCCTTAACTATCTGCTAATTTTCAAGAAAACGGTCATAAAAGTGTCTATTTTGTCAAATACACGTATTTGATTAGTGCTAGTAACTAGTTTAAAATAAAACTATTTTCAGTTACCTTAAAATATCCTGGTACTGTTATATGGTGTATAAAATGAGAAATAAAATGTTTTCCGGGTAAAAGAAATGAATTAGTTTTATTCTTATTGGCGCATTACTACTGAACACTCCAGCCCGTCAATATCACGGGAACGAGAAATAGCGAACGAAAACTCACTCCGTCACTTTCGCGGGAGTGAGAAGGAAGGGGTTCAAGAGGAATTATTTTTAAGGATTTTAATAATTATTTTAAAATCTTAAGATTTTACGCAAGAATACATTTTAAATAGGTTTAACTTATTAGCGAGCGAAATGAAAATGATTTGCTAAACAAACCCTATAAGATTGTTTAGCAATATTCGGGGGGTTGGGAGCGTCGGCGAACAAGCGGCGGAGATCACTAGTTAATAGTTCTTTGGTTAATGCGCTCACATTTACTGGTAAAACTTATATATAAAGTCAGTTCCACTAAAAGAAGATCGATAGAGCCACGATGGCTCAGAAGATAGAGCGTTCGCCTCTCATTGAGATGAACCGGTTTGGAATCCCATCAATGACAGGTCCATTCGCATCGGCTACCACCGACCACAGTGCTGATGTAATACATCCTCAGTGGCAGACGGATCACGGGTTAGAGTCCCCTTTCCGTTAAGATAACCGTGGGAGGTTTTCCTCTACATGTACTGGTGCAAATACTGGTTAGTTTCATCAAAAAGTGCTCCACAAAATAAATGGCTGTTCAATGATGGTAGTAGTAATAGAAGGTCGATCAATCAGGAAGCCGAAAAGAACCACTTTTGATCCACGACTCAATTTAAATGGTTCGAGGGTCCTACCCTAAATATACTAATTTATCAGCGCAGGCGTTATTTTAAGTTACTAAATCAGACAGAAAAACGGATTTCTCTAATCACACATACCTTTTTTCCCACAGATTTTAATTCTTAAGGCTCAAAATAGGGGGTTTGCCGCAATATCTTTAAGGCATGTTCCCACTAGTACAGTACAGTATAGTCTATAGTCCCTTTAGTGTGTTCCCACTCGCTTAGGAAAGAGAGTAGTCAAAAGTTAGGGCTCCTTAATGCTAATGACTTTTTTACGTATTTCGCTATGCCTCGGAGAGTTTTTAAATAAATGGAATATTTTTCACACACAATTTAAAATTCGTTTATCCGGAGTCCGTTTTCTGTTTGTAAATGTAAATAATTATTTATTATAATGTTAATAATTATTTATTATTTTTGATAACTTTATTCGATAATGGTCAAAAAACCTTTTTTGAATCGTAAGGTATAGACATTTTTACATATACTTAACATGCATATTTTACATGTCATAATAAAATAAGTCATTTTATATGCAAAATATGAAATAGGTAATTTTTAAGTAAAAAAAAAGGAAAAAAAATCAAAGTAATTAGATTGTAAAATTCTATTTTTCCTAGAACTAATCGACGGAATTTTGAATTTCGGATCTTAATGTCACGTTGATTGAAATAGTGTAAAATTTTGCATGTCTTACTATTAAAAGCTTTTTTGACCATCCATAAATTAACTTACTTGAATAGTGAAAAAAAAATAATTAAAAAAGGCAATCCTTTTAAGTGAAATTTTCCTTGATAGTTTAGTTTTATAATTGTAACAATTTTTTTCCCCGATTCACTTAATTAGTTTCCGAGATAATACACAGAAAAGAAAGGCAACATTAAGTGTTACTCAAATATTCCACCTTTCCATATCAGGACCATATTTTCTGGGTAGCTCTAAATTTGCTCAAAATAAATTATGTTTCGTTCAAAGAAAGTACGTTTTTGTGTCTGATTTCGTAACTTAAAATATTATTTGGATTAATTAATTAGCAGGTTAGGCTCTCGGACCATTAAGATAGAGCTCTAGTTCGTAAAAATCCGAACATTAGATCAGAAGTTATTCAATTTATTCGCTTGTTTATTTTACGTACACTTGAAAAATATTCTAAACATACGAGTGCGAAGCACATAGAGTAATATTAACGAAAGCTGCAAAGTAACTTAGCAATTATTTTTATTATTTTGAATCAAACAAATAATCATTACAATTTTTTATATTTTTTATGTCTATCTAAAAGTGGTTTTGTTATAAGAAAAAATTAATAACATGTTTTAATATTTGAATCATAAAAATGTGAATAGCCTATGAAGATGAAAAAGTCAAAATACCGAGTTATGGAATAATTAAATGAGGAATTATTTGTTTCAAAACGTCTAGCCTATGATGTATTTTTATTTATTTATTTAGCGTAGCTATTTTCTTAAATCTAGAATTTATTTACCGAAAGAATCTTTCGGCTTAGAAAAAGGCACATAATTATAATGTAAGCTATTTTATCGCCCGCAACTGAAAAAGAAGACATTTAAAATTTTCGGGAGAAAAAAATCGCTAAATAATAATAATTTTTTTTAAACTGTAATTGTGCCGTTACAGTGCGATAGAATAATATCCTTTTTAGAAATAAAGGATATTCTAAGTTATGATTTAGATTGTTATTTTAAATTTCAATATTTTTTTTTCCTGAACGATTAATAAAAAAAAAAAATGCTCACTTATATGCATAGGGGATATCTAGACACAATACAAAACATTTAATTATTTATAATAAAGAGATTGCAAATTATCATCAGAATCTATACCACACAGAACCAATATTTTCTTAAGGGGCCATATACATTACTTGACCAAAAGAAATAAAACGATAAAAAAAAAAAATGAAGGTATTGAAATGGGTGGTCTTGGAATGCAAGAACGTAGTTTTTTGCATGAAATTTTATTAGCATCTTTATTCATACATAACAGTACTGATTGCATAATTATATTATTACCATCATAATATCATAATCATAATACTTTTTTTCTTTTCAGCTATTAAGTATATTTTTGGAAACTTTTTTTTTACAATTTAGTAAATATTTTCTTTTAGCAATTAAGATTTCCGATAATATTTTCGCTTTTAAAGAAAAACATTTTTAATAATGTTGGTTTAGCATTTTTGTAACATTTTCGTTAATATATTTTTTTTTACGATTTTGTAAAGTTTCGGAAATATTTTCTTCTTGTAATTAAATATGTTTTCGGTGATTTAATTTTTTCTTCTTTATTTAGTATAATTTTGTTAATATTATAACAAATTATTTTGCTATTAAGAAATATATTTTAGTACTAATTTTTTCTTACAAACCATATTATCTCGATAATAGAATCAAAGCGGCACAAATTTATTATTGCCTTGTTGACCCATAATTAGTAAGTACAAATATTTAATCACGGTTTCTGAAGGTGTTCAAGGTGTTGCACATCCATGCAGGAGTTTCTTTCTGATGTTGGGTGCATAAAATAATTGTTGTTAAAAGGTAATTGGAATTATTTTATCCAGGTATAATTGCGAAAAAGTAGTTTCGTGATATATTCCCTCCGAATGTTGTGTAATAACACCTTTACGTAGTACGGTGAAATGTGCCCGGGGGGAAAATGCGGTAAGATTTTAACACTTGACTAAATGGGTATTTTATACTTTTAGCTATCACTTTAATTTCAAAAAAATTCAAATTAGTTTGTTTCAGTAAAAAATTTAGTTTAATGCTATGAATATCTTGTTCAGATGAGATATATTTTTACTGCGTAAGGTTAGGAAAAGATTTTTAAGTTGGAGCTAAATTTTGAAAAAAAGTACATACCTTAAGTCAATCATAACCACCAAAAATATTATTAATTTTATTATATTATTAGGAAAAATTCAGAACTGATTTTAGAAAAAAAATCAATTAATCTTTTATGTTTCAGTATTCAAGACTGTTAAAAGTTCATAAAAGATAGAAAAATTAGCCATTATTTTCAATTTTTAAAGGTTCTGAGTACTTTGTATTTGGCAGAGTATATGGTGCTTCAACTAAAAAGTAAATAAATCAATCAAAGCATTTTTAATAACTTTTGTTCTAATAATCGGATTTTTGCGTACTGAGACTCAGAACATAGCATACTCACTTAAAGAGACGACTTTTTTAAAATTTAATAACTTATAAATTTTTTGACCCATTGCGCTCAAACTTTGTATTTTGCAATTTAAAGTTAAATAATTTTAAATGATGTGAGCATTTTTATACATTACCTATCAAAATTCTAATAAATTGGCATTTAATACTCTGAGCCATTAGTCACAATACGCGAAAATCCAATCATTATATTAAAAGTATATTACGTTTTTTTCCGGATTGTATGAATGTGTACCTAGAGTGAAAAAGAATTTAATTAAGGCTGATTAATGAAATAATTGAGTTATTGCCTTTAGTGATTTTGATATAAAGAGATCCTTATATTTAAATAATTTTATATTAAAGTGGTAGGGCAAGTGTTTCAATATTAATATATATTTAACAAAAAAAAAAAAAAATTGCTTTAACCCATCAATTACCAAAACTCTCATGGTTTTTCCCCAAAACTATTAAAACTGGTAACTCATTTGCTTTATTTTACAAATTAATTAATTAATTAATTTTAATAATAAGAATAATAGATAAATTTTTCATCGTATTATAATTTATAAAATACCATAAATATTTATTTGGTCACTCCGATATTTTAAAACTAAAAAGGTAATCAACATTATAAAATATCAAACTTAATCTAAGTATAAATGCTTTACTGCTTTTTTTTTAATGAAGGTTACATTGTTGCGTTTTTGCAACAGTAGTCTTAAATGGCTTATATATGGTGATCATCTCTTACGGATTTCCCTTAAACTTTGGTTTATATATCATTCATAATTATCAAATTGAAGCATTTCTATTTATTGTTGGAATTACAAATTTAATTTAAAAGGACCATCACCTGATATAGTATATACATAAAAATTAATGCCTTTTACACCGAGATAATAAGTATGGTTAAAACTACCAGAGTACCATAATATTTACCGTGTTTTGGGAAACAGCTCAGTGATTTGTACCAAAACGGTTTGGTAATGATATTCGTAAAACTAACAATAAAATATTGTTTTATAATTTGTGATAAAATTTGGTAAATGCAGTAAAATTTTATAATTTTCTCATTATACCTTAGTTAGTACCGTAAATATAATTTATTTTGTTAAATTAACTTTCCCGCTGTGGTTACTAAATGTATGGCTATAAGAACTGTAGCTTTCAAAACGTATACTTTGTTTTCGTTAACCAAAATTTATAAATAAAACCCCGAAAAAAAGGACGAAAATTGTTAAAAAATTCGGAAAATAAAAGCTATAATCCTTTCATTAGCTCACACGATTATATCCACAAAAAAGTTGCTTTTCTTAATTTTCTTCGTGTTTTTTGTATTTATTTATTAGGCTATAAATATATATATATATATATATATATATATCCCAAGATTAGCTTCAAATCTCGACCAGCAAGCTACCACGGCCCAGTACTAAGCTACGCGCAACATACTTNAAATGAATATCTTTCATAATTTATACAATATGAAAACAAATAAAATTAAATTAAAATAAAAAGATAGAACGCCTTAAAATTCTTAAAATGAACGTCTTGGAATATTTGTAAAGAAGAGAAAGATAAAAAGTGAAAAAAAGAGAGCGATAAAAGCAATTTTCTGGTTCTCTTCCCCAAATGGTAAGCTTTTTGATTTAAGCCAACAGGAGAGAGAATCAGACTAGGTGGGATGTAAAGGTTATTATTACTATAATTTCTTTTTAGACTATGTTATGCCGCCCCTAATAGTCACTTTACTCGAGATCTCTTCATTTTCTACCCTTAAAATGACGGCTTTTTTTTTCTTTTCTTTTCTTTCTTCAGGATCTTAAGTTTGCAATGCTACACGACATAAAACAGGTTTCTTACTTCAGAAAAAGTATTCACTATTTTATCGTTCCTGTAGACCATACATCATTTCCTTCTTTTGCAAAAGAAAAACAATTTTTTTTTTCTCATTCGAATAATAGATTCTAATAAATAGTCTTTAAATGAACGAACAATGCTCCTTTTTTTTTTTTACTGTCACGAAAAATATAAGAATTTTTTTTTCTTTTTAATTCTTATTAATAAATTTTTGCCTGTTTAATAGATAATGCTATAGAAAAATGATACTTCTAATCTTTTAATTACTGTAACTGATAATCTTATCTAATTATTTGTTATTAAATTTTATTTATTAGACGATCGAAAAATAGTTTGTTTTTGATATTTCTAAGTTTCCCTTTATAGTTTTTTT
This sequence comes from Parasteatoda tepidariorum, assembly GCF_043381705.1. NCBI lineage: Eukaryota > Metazoa > Arthropoda > Arachnida > Araneae > Theridiidae > Parasteatoda > Parasteatoda tepidariorum. The sequence goes on from NC_092208.1 coordinate 93,362,455, forward strand.
TAATTTTTACAGGCTAAACATGAGTTGTTATTATAATTGATTTTAAAATTTGAAGAAGAAATGTAAATAGATATTTTTCGATTGCATAAAGTTAATGGTGCAACAGTAAGTTCACGAATATGAGGATAATTCGATTTTTTAGCTAATATTAATGATTCATACCTAGAGGCTAAGCATCGTGGGTTGCTAAAGATGCTTAGGAAAAAAATTCTTCAAAAGTTTCTGTTAAGAAGCACTAAAAAAATATTCCATTGGAATAAAAAGAGTCCATTTTAATGAGATTTTAAATTTAAGGCATTTTTGATGTCCTACAAAAGAACATTTTTTATAACGGAATTTCATGGCATTTTGGATTGGATATTTATGATTTAGTGATATAGTACTTGTCAAACGATTCATTTTCTATAAATTTTTGACAAAGAGCTCATTGAAAATATGTTATCAAAGACGTTAGTTATTTTCTATACTATTATGAGTCAAACGACTTATTTTCTAAACATTTTTTACAAAGTGCAGCCCAAGAAAATAGCACTGTGCAAAGCGTCAAAGTCAAATTTCTTTTTTATATTTCGCCAATTTCCAAAATGTAAAAGAACTTCAAAACACTTATGTATAAATTCATTTTATAATAAATTTAAAAGTTGTCTAAATTTCCTGATTCATTGTTTTACGTTCTTCAAGAGAAGTCTTACTGTCAAACATTTTAAAAATTACTCAGTAGAGGATATACCACGACATTTTAATATTGATTTTTATATTCAATTTGTAGAAATTTTAAAAAACAGTCTTGAAATGAAAGATTATTCTTGAGAACTTTTGAATTTTAAAATGCTGAGTAACTTATGTGTTATCCGGTCTGTTACTAGCTTATTTGGTTAATTAGTGGAACTATTTTGACTGCTAGTCATTTACAAAATAAGCATGTGAGTTATATTTGAGGTCTTAAGCCTAAAACGTTGGCACGTATTAGTAAAACAAATTCAATTATATGAAATTATCAGGTTTGTCACTTTTCCAATATATGTTTCAGTTTAAAGATAACTTAAAAAATCCCCACAAAAAAGTTAATTCAATCTTTGCTTAGATTGTAGAAACGCATGCAAGACATTTTCAAAGATACAATGCTACTCACCAACAATGATCAATTTTAATTTAATTTTTAAAACGATTCTAATTTCAAAAATGTCATCAAATTTGAAATGCAACCTAATACTAAGCAAAAAAAATTTTTTGCTAGTCATTTCTTTCATTTATTGTTGCATTATATCTCTAATTTAAGCTATCGTACACTTACAAGCTGCGTGGGTGCCGTGAATAAAAAATATTTCTGTTAGTCAAATTTCATTTTCAGTCTTACTTAAAAATCATTTTCCTATTTTTTTTTTCTAAAAATTTATAAATGTATGTTATCTATAGGAAAAAACAACTTGTGTTATCATTTAGCGTTATAGAAAAAAAAAAGAAAGAAAAAACAAATAAAATATTTTAAGAAAATTTAAGATAAAATAAAAAAAGGGGAAAAAATAAAGAAAATAATTAAGATGAAAATAAGCAAATAAATAATTATAATTTAATTATTAAAAAATTGTAAACAAGAATACCTAAAAGTTCCCATGTTCGACGGATAGTTATATTAAAAATTTAAAGTAAATGATAAGACAATTAAGAAAGTTATCGAGTACGCATGCGAGTAGTATTCATATCGAGTATTAATGTAAAGGATGAGATATACAATTTAGAATTTGCAACTGCGTATTTCATCCATTTGCATGTTAATGCAAAATGCTCAGTATATGCTGTTTTTGAGAGTTTTATAGTAAGTTTTAAAGAAAATATTCTCTTAAAACAGTATAGCTAAGTAAATATGGAAGAAAAATCGAATTTTTAGAAATTTTTTCAATAGTGTTCATTATCTCTTTTTCTGGAATGTTAAAAATACGCGGTTAATCGGTTTAAAATTCAATATTCTTTTTGATAAATATATGATTTTTTCATATATTTATCAAAAAATCATTGAAAAAAGATATTTTTTCGTAAGTAAAAAAAAAAATTTCAATTGTGAAAAAAAAAAAAAAACTAAGTGCATGAGATCCCGCCTTACTATATTAGTAGGATTTTGACACTTTTATCGGAATCATAGGAGATTTTGTATCATGTAACTTTGTTCGAGTGAAATTCTGCTCTACCATATTTTGATTGTCTCTCTATTTTCCCATATGACTGTTCCATTATTTCGTATCATGTGATTTAACAATCCCATGTATTATCTTGTCCAAGTTAAATTCTGTCCTATAATATTTTAATGGAGTGAGTATATTTCGTAACCCTATAGTGCACTATACTTTGTTATATAAGATTCTGTCTCCCTACATCTTGCTGTGGGAGATAGTGCCTCGCTAAATTTGGTTATGTAAGATTCTTTGCACTTATATCTTGTTGTGGAAGATGTTGTGCCACATTACCATGTCCTCGTGAATTTCTGTTATATTGTTCTGTCTATATTGTTCTGTCCTCGTGATTTATTTTAATTATCTGGGATTCTATTTCTCCATTGTCCCCGAGTGAGATTCTGTTTCATTATTTACCATCATGTGACATATCCCCCAGTGTATTATCTTGACCAAGTTAAATTCTGTAATACAATATTTTCACGCCGTGAGATGTTACTTTGAGATGTTACGTGAGATGTGAGATGTCCCATGTTACTTTGTCCGAGGGTAATTCTGTTCTACATCATTTTTATTGCTGAGATTTTGTCACGTATCCTCATGTGACATTCTGTTCTATTATTCCCCATCACGTGTGATCACGTGTTTTCTAGTGATCACGTGTTTTGCCCCATGTATTATCTTGCCAAGCTAAATCCCGAATGTAAATGGGACAATATTTTAACTGCTTTCATTATGACTCGTATATAACATTCTGCTCCCCAATATCTTGTTATGCAAGATTCTGTCCCACGTGTGAGTGAAATTCTTTTCTACTGTCCCATATTTTGTCTTATATTTCACACCGTGTGAGATTCTGTCCCATTTTATTTCTTGTCCCTCGAAATTCTATACCACCATTTCTCGTCATGAAAGATTTCCTCCCATTTTATATTGCCTGCGAAGGAATGCTTTTCTAAATATTAGATCAGATGTTCTCATCCTTTTGTGCATTTGTAATTTTGAAGATGCTTTCCTTTCCTTTTTTGTAGGTACAGTGATAAAATATTGTTTAAAATTCCAATTACAAATAAATTAGAGGAGTTTTAACATCATAAAATATATACGAGAGGCATTGTTGAGAGATTATCCGCAGAATTCGTTCATTCGTTGCCGTTGTTACGACCCTATTCTGCAGTAAATCAGTTGCATTTGGCATTCTTAACATAAATGAAGATCAAGGAAGAAGAACAGTTTATCTCCATTTTAGTCACGAATGACGATTAGATCGCCATCTGTTACATTTCGAGGATTACTAAGTTTCGACAAATCAACTGAAAAACCGGATCGTCTCGAGAATTATTACACAGTGAAGTGGCCATGCAGAAAAAACAAACTATTCCTGTCCGTGCGCAAAATTTCCTCTCAAAATCAGTTTTTATGGACATAAACCATTCTTCATCCTCAAATGAAAATATATTCGACTCGAAATTACCATCAAAAGTAACTCACTCTTCTGCCGGCTTGATTGTTGTGTCTGTTGACTGTTGCCACCACATTTTTCCTCACAGATTTCTGCCTCCAGGGGGCGTCTGCGAAATTCCTGGCAAATTTCAGTCCATGTTTTACATTGTGTGCGCAACCTCCCCACTTGAAGTCTCCGTGGGGAGGTTCATGCGGCATGGATCCACACGAACATGTTGTGAGGGACCCGTCACTGCACACCCTCGCAATGCTGTGTGCAACAGACGCTGAAGCCAAAGAATACACGAAAGCCTGCTCTCGCGTGCCTGTTGGAAAAAGAACATACAATGACTGTATTCTATTTTTATTTAATGAAAAAAAAATAATTTTTATACTTACTTACAGCAAATTAAAAAACAATGTACAAGATATATTGTGCTTAGGACAAAAACTGGAATAAAGTTTCGTAAACTCGGATGCGCTTAGTTATCGCCAAGACTTAGAATAATCACTCACCACGAGGGGAGTCAACAAGGAAAAGTGACGTCTTGAATTAAATAAACAACCGGACACTTTTTCTATCTTTTTTTTTCTCTCTCTTTTTGAAAATCTTTCAATGAAAAAGTGCATCAATACAGTAAGACTCTGCAAAACAGAATTTTCTTAAAAATGTCTAATGGTATATATATATATATATATATATATATATATACACAGNTATGACCCTGACTCAGACCAGATGTTTCAGTTACCAGATGTTGAAATATATATATACACTCAAGAGCCAAAACATTATGACCACCCCTACATTTTGCAATGAACTCTCCTGGATGACGTGGAAGGAAAGTGATCAAGTGGAAGTGGTATTTAACTGTTGCAGGAGAGTTTGAAGAATCATTCTTTCACTTACTTCTGTGTGTGATGGGAAAGGCTGCGGATCTAAGCGACTTTGATAGAGGGCAGATTGTAATGGCTCGAAGGCTCGGAACAAGTATTTCCGAAACTGCACGACTCGTGGATTGTTCACGATCTACAGTTGTTAGTACCTATGCAACGTGGATGAATGACGGTGAAATCAGCAGTAGTCGACATGGTGTTAGACGTCCACACGCTATCAAAGAAAAAGGTCGTCGAAAATTGTCTCGCTTGGTGAAGCAAAATCGAAACCAGACAGTGTCTCTGCTGGCAGCCCAAAACAATATAGGGTCAAGTAGAATAGTATCAGAGCACACTGTTCAGCAGACACTGTTGGATATGGGGCTACACAGCAAACGTCCTACTTATGCGCCTTTGCTGGCCAAGCGTAATCGCCAACTACGCCTGCTCTGGGCCTGGGAACATCGCGACTGGTCCATGGATCAGTGGGAGAGAGTTGTCTAGTCAGATGAATCATGGTTTGTCATTCATCACGCCGATGGACGTGTCAGGCTAAGTCGTCTTCCAGGTTGCTCCCTCAATGTACAGTGGGTCATACACAGGCCGGTGGTGGCGGTATTATGCTTTGAGGGACGTTCTCTTGGACGTCTCTGGGACCCATGGTTGCGGTAGAGCAGACCATGAATGCTACAGGGTATCTGAGCATCATTGCGAACCAGTTACACTCTTACATGGCCTCTGTTTTTCCAACTGGAAATGGAATTTTCCAACATGCAACGCCCCGTGTCACAAGGCTGAAATTGTGTTGGAGTGGTTCTAGGAACATGATGCTGAATTCCAGTTAATGTCCTGGCCGCCTAACTCACTGGATATCAATCTGATAGAACACATTTGGGATGTCATGGAACCGCAGCTCAGAGTTCCACTAAGTCGCAATATCTCGGATTTGCCTGACCGTTGCTGAAACATCTGATACAATCTGTCTCCGGCTATCTACCACGGACTTGTGGCATCCATGTCAAGGCGGGTTGCAGCTGTGTTGCGGGGGCTAAAGGTGGGCCAACTTGTTATTCAGAGGTGGTCATAATGTTTCGGCTCTTGAGTGTATATATATATATATATATATTTAAATTTCGCTGAAGTCATTATGTTAAACTAAATTTCGCCACATATTTATTTAATTTTTATTGTTGAATTAACTATTTATAGTCGTAAATTATTTCTAGTATGATTTTTCTCTTTTAAAAAATATAATTTCATCCATGCAAAAAAAAATTAATTTCAATAAGTGGTTATTAAATGAAACTATCGATACTCTATGGAAATTCCTCATAATCAGATATCGATCTATATCGAAAAACTATCGATATAGCTCACCGACTCATTAGGTTTGGGGAAATAGCGGCCACTAAGTTAGTGGCTACCACTACCTGGAAGAATCTAATGACTTAGTAGCCACCTTTGGCAATTTTCTCTAAATAAGATTTGATGGTCACTAGGTCGGTAAACTCTAATAACAAGAAATTTAAATTTTTAGGTCTACCAGTTAGTCAGTTCTTAAATTTGGTCACTATCTTGCGGGGAATATAACATGCTTTGGTTCCTTTTCTGTTTATGCTGACCTCTATGGCAATTCCTCATCAGGTAATTTATGCTTTTATATTAAGATCGCTCCTTATTAAATATTAAGATCTGGGAAATCCAATTTCGTGGTATGAATTTCTTTTTCCCGCATTGTTATGAAAATATAACATTATAACGTACTACTAGTTCTGAATTTGTGATGAAAAAAAAATGCAAAATTTCGATTAACGACTGACATCACTGACGTGACATAACGTGACAATATAAGTGCATTTTTGAATACTTTTAAACTACACAGGTGCATGAAAACAAACAATAAAAACATGTTAAAAAAGAAATTATCTCTATTATTGACATTATTTTGAAATGGCGTATTATTTGGCATGCACTGAATGTCTCTTGTTGGTATTATTTATAAATCAACAGTACAACATTAACAATTTGAAGATTTACTCTTCTCTCAATGACATACATCTACAGTGGATCTCCTCCCACGTAAACCTTTACTTTAATGATCTGGCCGATAAACTGGCCAAGGAGGGCTCTAATGATCCTATAGATAGTAGTGGCTTTCTAACATACAATGAAATCTATGCAAAAGTAAAGGTCGACAATAACATATTCTACTTAGTCATGATTGGTATCAATAAANCCGATAAACTGGCCAAGGAGGGCTCTAATGATCCTATAGATAGTAGTGGCCTTCTAACATACAATGAAATCTATGCAAAAGTAAAGGCCGACAATAACAGGACTTGGAATATTGGTATCAATAAAATTGTCCTGGGGCTGCCCTGGAGCTAAAAGGTGATAGGAAGCTACAGACAGCTATCACAAGACTAATCAGTAGTCATACCCGCGGACTAACATTTGTTCAGGGTCAAAAGACTTTCCCTGTATGCCTAAAATGTAATGTGCACCAGGCTTCACCTTATCATTTGCTGTCCTGTATGGGGGCTAGAGAAGAATCTTATCTTGGAGGGTCCGGCGATGGTATATGATTTTCTGTCGGTGAACGGTCTTCTGGACTTGGTCTAGCCTTGTCCTCGGCCAAGTAGAATAAGTAACAACATAAATAATTTTAAACAGAGTCAGATGCTTACATAGCCAGTTGATCGTTAATTGAACTTTCTCATCAAAGCATTTATTGTTCTATTATTCTGAATACTTATTTTTGATTCAATTCTGAAATTGAAGCAAATAAAAGACATAATTTTTTAGGGAAAATCACTTTTACTATATACTCGATTCGTATTATGGTCTGCGGAAACCTGGCCATTGAGGCCTCCTCCGTACTAATAACAGATTATTTGCTACATCTAAAATTGAGTTTTATTGACGTGAGTAATTAGTAGTTGGGTGTAAATTAAGGCCTTGAGTCGACGAGTTATTAATCAGTTACAGACAGCGATTAGATCTTATAATTAATAGAAAAAGAAAACGAAAATTTCATTTTTTCCTTGAATCAATATTAAAATTCTCGTTTATTTGGTCAAGGAGAAAATTGAAGTATTTTTTAGATTAAAAAAAATTATTAAAATTTAGTCGACTGATATCATAAGAAGATCGGCGAACATCGATGAGCCGATGAACTGAACAATGACGAATTTTTAAAGAGATACGGATGGCCGAAGATTGATTGATTAGCCAATAGATACGATTTATAAATTATTCATTTTCTTTCCCGTACAGCTCTTGGAGGGCCTTGGATTTCTTCTCCGGCTTATCTTCTTTAAATCTTGATTTTCATAATCGCAAGCTCATCCTCAACCTAGTTCAAACATGTTAGTTTTGGTCAATCTTTCTTTTTTTTGTTGCTGTTGCTATAAAGTTTTTTTTATGATTTTATTTCAAATATATCTTCCTTACATTTTTTTCTAGATGTCCTAACCATCGCATTTTTTTAAAAATTTCATGTGTGTATCTTTTTCTCCACGATCCATTTATCTCAACAGGTACATAGATTTTTCCTATAATTCTGAGCTCAAAATTTCGTAGCATATTTTGATCTCTTTTGACGAGTTATCCGTAACATGCGGATCTTGTTACTTTAATGTTCCTTTTCACAATACTATTTCTAGCCTCTTTTCTTAAACATTCAAGATTTACAAAGAAAAAAAAACTATTTTTGATTTAGTCAGCTGACAAAAGGGATATGTAAAATAATCGGATTAAGCACGTACTGACAGCCAATTGAGCTTTATGTTTATTTTGTATTTTACATATTTTTTTATTATTCCTTATTAAAATTCTGGCCTTGTCTCACAAGGAAACAATTAAGATCAGCTTTAGAGAACAAATGTTTAGAAGATAGAAATGATAAGGGGCAGATATCATTATGCTCTGTTACAACTAGATCATATTGACCATATCAACGAATTTTTAAAAATGAATAAAGTCACCTTTGGTTAAATCTGGTGTGAGATATGGAGCTAGTTTGATGCTGGAACAGTTCCATCGCATGTCGCTGAATGCTGCCAGGCACACATTTGTAGCCTCTTTGGCAGCAGAGACAATGTGCGACATCACCTCCACGTGTTTCTGGCAGAGTGACACCTGCCTGCCTTTTAGAAAAGCGTTCTTTTTTGCATACAGGCATTGTGAAGTCCTGTTCCAGCCTTCTCTCCACTTAGAAAGGGCTCTGCAAAAATAAATTAAATAAATCACCTTATTGATACATTCAATTGGGAATGCATTAAAATTAATCATGATACTTAATGTAGTGTCACTACTGTATAGCAAGTCAAAATTCATTCAGTACCGTAACGATGTTTTGTCACAATGTCATAATTGAACTTATGTTACTTTAGTTTTTGATTCATGTGGAATCATTTATGACTATGAAAATGCATTGTTTAAAGCATGGTAAAAGTTACTTGCATTAGATGTGTTTGATACATTTGAAATCACTTACGACTATGAAAATGCATTATTTACAACACGATAAAGTAACTTGAACTACTTAGTGTTTGATACAAGTAAAATCATTTACGACTATGAAAAAGCATTGTTTACAGCAGGATACCACATAATAGTTAACATCACCAAATGTGAAGAAATGGGTACAAAAATTTAAAGTTTTTTAAAAAGTGTTTTAATGTTGCATTTTGTATAATAACGTTTTCACAAAAATTATTTATAAGAGAAACAACTTATATCGATCTTTTTCTTTTAGTCCTTTGACTCCAGAACTAGGTTCCGCAATTAAATTTTTTCAGTTTTTGCCGTATTTTTGAAAAAAGGATAGTTAGTAAATTTTCTGTGAAAGTTTTGTTAAAAAAAAAAAGAAAAAGACTTATTTGAGTCGCAACATATATCAACCTTCGTCTTTTAATTCTTTGACTATTAAATAGAGACAACTATAACTAAGCAAGAGATACTGAAAATTAGAATTGTTTCCATTCTTTCTTTTCATCTTTATCTTTGTAAATTTTTTATTGTTGTTAAAACCCATATTTCTCGCCTCATTATTTACTTCTCTTCCTTTATTTCGCTGACCGGAATCGAGGTGATTTGGGTGACTGTGACTGGCTTGGTGACAACCGGCAGTCACCACCCATGACGAGCTTGTCACCGAAGTGGGTGGATCGGTGGGTGGTTCGTGGTTTTTCTTATTTGATAGCCGCACTTTCATTATTTGGCAATTTAAAGCGTGTTTGCTTCTATAGTTTTCTAGTGATGTATTTCTTCTTTAGCATTTAATTTTATTTCTTTTCTTCCAATTTTTAAAAGACGGCTTTAGTGAAACTAACTGAATATTGAACATGACGGAAATGAGTTTTGTTACTATTAATTTTAAAAGTTTCAACAATAATTTGAAAAACTTCAGTTTTCGGAACTTTTTATCAGTGAAGTAAAATCGTCAAGCTAGCTGCTGATATGTAAGCGTTTTCGTTTTCCATATAAACTTGATATAAAATTAATATGAAAGCAACTAAAATAAAAAAAAATGATTTCATTCTCGCAATGATGAAATGTAACAACAATAAGTGAGATTCATATAATTATTAATAACTGATAATCAGTAGTATATGTATCTGTTTGTAAATTGATTACTTAAAATGCACTCTATATTTAAATGCTGGGCTGTATGAGGCATTCATATTACTGGGAATTCATAATAGCCCGAGATGATGAGCCAAAGAAATATCTAGATATTTATATAAATAAAACAAATTCTCCCATATTGCTCATGAATATAGACTAAAGTAAAACAATTGCTGTTTGCCTGCCATTCTAACTGCAAAACTTTGAGGTTTAAAATTATTGTAGTAGGCAGCAGTCCATATACAAATGATATGAAATAAGTAATATTCTGTCTTCATTCAGTTATTGTATTTCAGGTTGTGTATTTCGCATATAATTTTATGCAAGTGAGAATCCAGTTAAAATTAGGTCCTTTTAAAATATGATTAGCCATAAAATGCGTTATTTTTTTAAACCAATCGCATTCTAATAAACAATTTTAGACCAAATACACACCGATTGCACTGTTACAGACTATTTTTTAAATGAATTGAAAGTTAGAATTAATTTCCCTTTGTTTGCGCTTTATATATCATGTATTTAAATTTTTTTTACATATTAACCATCAACGCAGCACAGTCAGACCGGCAGAATTACAATTGTCTTATTTCAGCTGATAGATTATTATAATAACCAACATTTTGCTATGGTGTCTTTAAAAATATATGTCACTTTTACCTTTTTATTGTCTTCGGTATACTACACATACGTAAAGATAATATCATACAGTCTTATTTCGAGAATTTTTAATGTTTTACAATTTGAATCTCGGCAAAGAATAAAGATAATCAGATAATGCATAAGCTTAATGCGTTATGTTTTTTTTTTTTAAAACATTTTGTTTAAAAAAGGAACCTTTAATAGGCATTATGATACGAAATTTTCCACGAGGAAAAAAAGGAAGATTAATATAATATTTTTAACAAATAATAATTATAATAATAAAATTAGCAAAAATATTGAAATAAAAGTAATTGCAGTGGTTTATTTTGAACTTTGGAAATAATAAAGTTTTTAGCGAAAAACTAAATTAATGTTTTAAAAACAGTAGTGCTCGTTTAAAACAAACTCGACGCATACATGCATTAAAGAAATACTTTAGTCAATGCAAGTTTCATTTCAAATGCGTTGAAATTAGTTAATACTGAATTAGATACGGATCGAAACCTTTGCATTGCATTAAAAATTTCTTTTTATTTAAGATGGGTAAAAAAATTTCTCGAAAGTTGAATCAATTCCAAAATAAACAAATGAAATGCATATTTTAATTTATAATGAAAAGTATTAAGAAGATATGCAAACGTTTCACTAATATCTTCTGATCAAATATTATTGAATCGAATGATAATTTATACAGAAACCGTAAAAAGTCGAAACTGAAACTAATACTTTTTATTATTTATTATTTTGACTATAAAAACAAACCTAAGAGTATTTCAGGTCACAACATGTTTTAATTTTGTTAAAAAAAATCTGAAAAGAAATTGGAAGAACCCAAATTTAACAGAAATATAAAATTTAGTGTCAAATTTACTTTGAAATCATTTATAAAAAAGATTGATGTAATTGGTATGTAGCGCATACAAAATTTTTTTTATATTTAAAACTACTAACCGGTAATAAAATTTTCAGTAAATTTGTATAAGCATAAAAAAAAAAAAGTTTCCGAAAAACAATATTAGTCGATTCACGCTTTTTTTTACTGATTATCCTATAGTTAAGGATAACGTCGTTTGTAGCGATAAGTTGCCAAATCTTGTAGCTCTTCGTTATTAGAGGAAAAGCTTTTGCTCCGAAATGGATGATAAGTCGGCCTCTCTAATTCAGGTGCTCTATATAGGGAGAGGCCCTTGTGATGTCATATCCGACGGTGAATTCTTGTTACCACTGAATCACTCATTACATCACAGCAAAGCAGGCAGCGACTGGAATAATCGTGATTCCCTCACCTCAATTGCGGCTGCTCATAGGTATATACTCGGTTTTTTAAACATATAGGATGTTCCATTATTTAGGTGTGGTGATAAAAGCAATAAAAAGAATGAAAACCTACTGTGGGATACACTGACCAAAATAGAAAAACATTTCTAAATAAAGCAGTGTGAACTTAAAAGAGAACATTTCTAAACAAAGCAGTGTGAACTTAACAATCTAGTTACTGTAACTTCAATTAACAATCTTGTGATTATGGTGACTTCAACTACGCACATTCTTGTCGATGTTTTCAAGCGAGGTAGCACGTTGCAGCTATCATATGTATTCTATGATTATTCTTACCTAATTTATGTAACTTTTATTTTGTATTTAACCTAGATTAAAATTTAATCTCTAGCAATAAATGTTTAAAATTTAATTAACCTTCCTTTTATTGTGAACTCCCACATCAAAGGGGCCCTCACCTACAACATAAAATGGGGTTGCAAGCCTTATTTAAATTGAAAAACCATACATACGACCCTAGAAAAACCATGCGGGTTTCTACGTCACGCTATAAACAACTACAAACTTACTAGCTACAAAAGAGATTTATCAGATAAGTTTGAAATGGTAATCCACTGACATCATCGCTTAGTTCCAACGTCGTGAAAACAATTCCCGTTCAAAAATGCCGAAAGTGTTCTTGATGTCCGCCGAAGCGGGTGGCAATAAGCGCATTCTAGGGCCGGGATAGCCTGGTTGGTAGGGCACTGGGCTAGTGGGTTCGAACCCCCACCGATCGAAGACTCCCTGTAGTAAATGGTGACTGATGCAAGTTAAATCTATCCGGTCACAAAGTCCTCCATGTTCCCATAATAAATCATACGCCTGGGGGAACTCTTCCAGGAGTTTCCTTGTCTCCTGCAATGGGTTCAAGGAAACTACAAGAAATTACAAGGCTACGGAGTTGAACATTAGTAGTCGTAAACCTAAAATTGGGTCTGCTGTTCAACTACGGTTGTAATATATAATATGAGATCTTTCTACCACGTTTATTAAATTATCAACCTGGTTTGTGACCCCATGAACCATCAGTTGTAAGTTTTCACCCCCTTGATGCCTCTTATCACCCTTTTGAATTTTCTGGTCAAAATAAGCTGTATTCGACTAGTTAAAGCATAATTTAATGCTAACATTTCAAACTTTCTTTTTCGTTTGAGCACAATATTCATTGTGTTAGCAACAATTAATGAAATAATTTTAAAAAAAAAGTAAAAGCAACTTTTCTATGGTTCTACACAAAAAGTAGTAAATAAAATATTGTGAGTAACTTATAAAAATGGTGTCTATTAATTAGACAAAATTTTTAAAGAAAGCAGATGAAAAGTCGATGGTTCTCGATTAACAATAATTACACCAAATAAACTACAAGGTTTTTCATTGCATATCAATTATTTCAACTTAAAACTTCTCACTTCACTAACTTATTATTGACAAATAATTTAAATTCTTTAAAGAGAAATTAGTTTTAAAGATATAACTGTATAATTTCTGATTTAAATTTTTAAGACCTTAAGCTAAAACGCATTTCAAACGTGCTTAATTAAGTAGCGAGTGACGCGAGCATGGTTTGCATTGTTGTTGTTGACGTATGCCTGTTTAGGTAGAGGGGGTGCGATTGTTTTTGTTTTCCTGTGGCTCCATCTATAGCCAAGAATTTGACTTCTGCCACACCATACGTCACACCCGTTTATAGGGCCGACCCATTCATACATCCATCCATTCATTCATCTACAGATCGTAATTTTGACCAGAATCAGGGAACGATCGATCTCCAATCCAGTATCCCCAGAGGTTTTGACTTGTTATGGGAACATGGAGAACTTTTGCGATTCGACAGATTTAACGTGCATAAGTCACTTTATTATCTTCGGCCGGCTGGGTTCGAACCCACGAACTCTCGGACATGAGCCCAGCGCCCTACCGACCAGGCTATCCCGGAAGTGGTTTGCAATGTAAACTATATTAGATCGCGTAGCAATATTCAGAGGTTGAGGAGCGTCAGCGAGCAGGGGACGAAATCCACTAGTTTAAATTATTACTTAGCACAAACTTAATTAATCCCACTTGAACGTTTTTGAGTCTATGATTAACCGAACTAAAGAAAATTACTGAAATTATTGAAAAACGAGTTTAAAAAGGAATTATTAATCTTATAATTTAAAAGATCGAAAGCTAAATTTATTTTGCTAAGATACTAAGTTAATTAAAAAATATACGACTGAATTTAATGTATGATTATTTTTTTAGTTCGTGAATATCAATAAAATGATTTTTTATTATAAGATGATTATATATGTGTGAGGGAGATATTAATACTATTTAAGTTATTTTCTTATAACGGTTCTACACAGCTTCAATATTCGGTAAAATCATATTTATTAAAATGTATTTCTTCAATTGTTATATATAATATAAAGTATATTTTCAAATAAAGTATCTTTTATTTGAATCGGGAATAAAAAAAGGGAAATAAATAATTTAAAATCAATAACTATTTAGTAATAATAATATTAGTACTTTCCTGGAATTTAGTAGAAATTTTAACACAATTAGCTTTGAGCTCTCAGGATTGTCCGGCAAGATATTTCATTTCTACCTTTTTCTTTGTTCAAAATTGTTCATAACTATAATTTTTTTTAAAAATTTGGTTATAATATATATTTTTATATAAGAATTTTTTTTAGTATGTAAATATAATTTTTGCTAATAAGTAGTGGTAGACTTGAGTAATAACATCTTTTAAATAAAGCGTAAAAATGAGATAATTTTATTGTGTAAATATTATTTATAATTGCTAATAAGTAATGGTAGTCTTGGATAGAAACTTCTTTTGAATAAAATGTAAAATTGAAAATTTTTTATTGCGTAAATATAATCTATAACTACTAATAAGTAATGATAGTCTTGTGTAATAACTGTTTTTGAATAATGTAAAAATGGGATAATTTTATTGTGTAAATGTATATTTATAACTGCTAATAAGTAATGGCAGTCTTGAGTGCCAACTTCTTTTGAATAAAATGATAGAATGAGACATTTTTACTACCCTTTTTTCATATGTTTTGGGTAACTAACAGAGCTGTATTAAGTATCTAGCCAGAAAAGTTTCACAGGTTATCAAGCAGAAATGTCGAAAATCCTGAAAATTTTAAAAATTCGAAGTAAAATGGCGATAAATAGATCTGCTGTTTATTCAAAAAATCGATAAAACTGTTAGGACAATTATTTTATTTTTAAATTTTTTTATTTATTTTTTTTTATTTTTAGTTTTGCATTACTTTTAGTTACTATTAGTTAGTTTACTTTCTTTTTGTAAATTTCTTATGACTATCACTTTTTACTTGATAAATATATCTTTGTAACATTTCTTTCTGGTAAATATCTAGATATAACAAATTTGTGGTAATCGCAAACGGTTAACTTACAGCTTTATATTAAGATATATCCTAATTACCACTAAAAAATGATTGCATGGACAGTTCATAAATAAATTTAATATTTCGATGAGTAATTAGCTAGAAAATTATCATACTGAATCATTTAGGAAAAAGTCTAATTTTTTCAATTAGGTCGCTAAACCGTTGTAACTCAAAAAAGTCGAAAAATGAGATTTTTGGGTCATTTTGTGTAAAAAAAGTCACCCTTTTAGAAAAACAACCTGTTATCTTTATTGTTTCATAAAGTTAATTTAGAGAGCAGATAAATCGTCATCGCATTTTTGCGATTAGCATTAGCGCGGAAAGTTTGAAATCGTTCTCCTGAAAAACTTGCTTTTTTGAGTTACCACGGTTTAGTTTCAAAGCGACGCGACGATATGTAACTTTTATCAGTCCTTGATTTATAGTCGCTTGCCAATCATAACTTATTATTGTACCCTGATGTGCAAAATTGCTTACGATTTATTGTTTATAGTCTGAAACATTTAAAATAACACTGCATCTCCTGTCTTTTTTTAAACTACAAAATCAATATCAATTTAAGCCTTGTAGTCGTAAACAAGATGGGACACGTTTAATAAAATGTTAATTTCAGAACTGCCTTTGACCTTTTAAATTAACCGAAACTTAACTGTTAAATTGTTGGAAATGAATCGTCAAGTTCTATTAAACAACTTGAAATTAATTGAAATTTTAAATCAATCAATATTATTCTTCAAATTTTTGCATTAATTTCCCAAAAATTGTAAAAAAAAACTGGTGTTTTTACTTAATTACAAAATTTTAATTTGCAACAAGAAATCAATACTATTCTGAAGGCGGAAAGGAGATTCGAAAGAAGAAATAAATACCAATTAAAAGGGGAAAATTTTATATCCAAAAAGGAATCAATTTAAAATCCGATGCAATTTTTCAGGAAAAATATAAAAGCAAAAATGAAATATGAAGAAAAATTCAACAAAAAGTTTATAATAGGAAGAAAATGCCAGTGTATGTAAGTAATTTTTATTGTTAATTTGTTTAAAATTACACAGTAAATACTTCATAGCATTTGTAACTTATTCTTTAAAAAATTATGCTAAGCATAAAAAATAATTTTCTCAAAAGTTATTATATAAAAAATACCGACTTGTGGGCCATCTAAAATTGTTCTGTTCCTTATAATATAACTTATTCTTTTTTTAAAAAAGAAAAATGTATTGTTTCGAATTTATATTTAAAAATGATAAATTCGCTCACAACTTCAACCTAGAAAAAAAAATCAATTTTTCACATTTGAGCGTGATATATTCTTAAATCATTTTGATATTAAAAACTGTTTTTGCTGACTCAGGATTGGGAGCTGAATCATAGACGTCGACACATCCACAAGAAATCGCTGATGTTAACATATTTTGCTTAAAGTAAAACGTGCTCTTGGCTTTCTGTTTTATACTATAGGGGAGGTTTTTTCTCCCGTACTTGACATCGAGAACCTGTTAATATGCCGAAGCACTCTACGTTATTACTCCTCTTTTAAGTTTATCTTTTCCTCAATGCACTCTTCCCATTTCGTTCCATTACGTATTCGATGGGTTTGAAAAAGGAAAAAAATTGTTTACTCGTGTATTTTAGTAAAAAAGTAATAGATAGTTGCTTCATGGTCGATAACAGGTTTATAGATAAATAATGACGAATAAACGTAGAAATATTTTTTATTTATAAATTAATTGCTCCAGAGAAATATTAACTGACATTCAAATGAATTAAAACGAAAATCAGGTATGGATAGTGGAAAACTGATAGAAAAGAAATATTTTGAATAAGAATCGTTTTATTAGTAAACAGAATTTCATCCATTACCTAAAGATGGAGGGAAAATTATCCATTTTGTACTGGTGTAAAAATTGCCTATGAAGGAGATCGTAGGGTATACCATCTTATGCTAAGTGGAGAATTTTTATTTTTAGCTGCGTTTAGCAACTATAGCTAGCGTAAGGAACTTTGTCCGAAAAAAAAGAATAATAACTGCCGTAGGATTAAAATGTTTATAATATCATGGATTAACATAATCTATTATAATCCACTACATGAATTGACATAATAAATAAAAAATATTTATTTTCAGTTTGCGTCGTTTTTTCCTAGATAATTTCTAAGAAAAAATAGTTGGTTAATATCTTGTGGATAATAAGTATTAAGGCTTGAAAATTTGAGAAAAAAAAAGGAAATAAATAAATAAAAATAAATAAAATACAAGATCAAAACACCAAATAACTATACATTCTTCAGAATGTTTTGTTAATGCCTCAGTCCTCGTTCGTTCAGATTACCGCAAGTAAGTTGTCATTGTTAGAAAGATATTGCTGAATATAAATTTTCAAAACTTTTGATTTTCTAAATATTTTAATAAGTAAAGCAGGGCTAATTAGCATATTTGAGGTCACCCTCTCGAGCCATTGAGTGTTAAAACGTGAAAATACGATCATTAGATCAAGAGTTAATCAGGGTAATCCATTTTTTTTGGCGCACTGTCCATACAAATTTTTTATTCAATATAGATATTAATATCGAGCAGAAAATCTAGAATATTATTTTATGATGGCGAAATAAATTAGGTATTTCGTGTTACGCTCACTGATGTCTATTGACAAAAATTAAGATATTTTAACACCCTAAACGACGATTGAGGAACAAGTAAACACAATTTTTTTACTGCCCACTTATCATACAAAGATATTTGTTCGAAGATATCTAATGCTTTTACGTTGTTAAAAACCATAAGATATTTAATAGAACGTGTGCTTATCTGTTGCAAAAATTAAGATAAAAAAATAACAGAAAACATCATACATTTTATGGTTTTTACGTTATCGAAAACCCTAAGAAATTGTATAGAATGTGTTGTCTATTGAAGAAATTTAAATAAAAAAAATAATAGAAGACATTTTAAAAAAAATATATCTGATGAATAAATCTAAGATATTTCATAGAATGTGCGTTATCTATTAAAAAAAACAAAAATAATGAAACTAAATTTAACTCAATTTATTATTTCTACAACGCGCATCTATTCAAAAGGCATGTAGCGAACTTGTATAGATTGCTAGAAAATGTAGTTTTGATATTGTCTAGTTACCATGTAGAATTGAAATTATTTTTACATTGTCTCAAAAAACATGAGATATTTCATTAAAGGCGTGCGGTCTAACATAATTAACATACTGAAAATAACAGAATAAACTAAAGGTGCGTATTTTTCCGAAAATATATCTTATTAAATATAGACTCATTTAAAATAAGTTTGTTAATAGACTGATTTAAAATAAGTTTGTTAATTTTTAACCATTAACTGATTACTTCATCATCGAAAAGCCTAGAAAGAACTTTTCTCAGAGGAGCAATAGGTGGAAAAATCTTCAGCAATTCAATGAGATTTGTCAAAATGATATTAGGAAGAGGAAAAAAGAAAAAGGAATCAATGATTAGGATGAGATCAAAAATTGGAATTTATGTCTGTTAAGAAGGAACAATCGGAAATAAGGTTGGATTCAAACGGAGGTTTATCACGTTTCTATTGAATAATAATCTGAATGTGAGTAAACGCCTTCACGTGGCACCCATTGATGGTAGTTCTACACGAAATACAATCATTAACTCGCTTCAATAGACCCAATTAGGAAGAGCCTATTTGTTATTATTTCTGGATTTATGTAGGGTGGAGTTAAGAGAGAGAGAGAGAGAGGATTTTTCCCTTACACCACTGAATTTCATAAATGAAAAATTAAACAGAATGAGTTTTGATGATTTCTGGGAACGCTGCGTTCAACGGCAAAGAAGACAGGGTTCAAAAATACACATAATTGGTTTATTTATGGATGTGTAAGTGGATATTTAGCACTCATAGTAACTATTTTTGGATGGTTATATATATATATA
>NC_092208.1:93382836-93418035 GCF_043381705.1 Parasteatoda tepidariorum
CAAACTAAAAAAATATTTATAGAAAAACAATACTTTTATGACTTTTATTATTTTTATGCTAGTGAGAACCAAAACAATATGGAAATGAATGAGGGAAAACTGGATCCTACCACGTGATTTCCCGGCCAATAAAAATGTAGCGTTAAGCGTTTAACGCAACTTTGTTGGAAGTCGCATAAGAAGTATAACTTCAAAAATGAATTGAGTTTCTACCACTTCTTACAATTTTAGGCACACGCGACATCCTTTTGTCTATCTCTCGCAAATGGCCACTACGTTAGTTAGAAAATAGGGACCAAATGCTCCCATGAGGAAAATCTTCATGAAAATAAAAGCGTCCGAGATTTATTATTACTTTTTTTATTTGAATACGTATTCTTTCAATGCATTGCTTGGGCTCATGAAAATATACAAAAAAAAGAGGGGGAAAGGATTTATTAGGTTATTGACGTGAAAACATGTTTAAAAAAAAATGTGATCGCTGCATTGGCAAAATGTTTGTTGTCTAATAGTTTGTATTTTTTTTTTTTAATCCTCTTTATTTGTGATATTCATCTGAATTAGTATTGAAAACGATCCAGTTTGTACTATAGGTTAGAATTTCTGATTCTTAATTAAAACAGTAAAAACAAAAATATCGTTCAAATAATGAAATTCTCTTTCTTTCGCAACTCAAGGAATATTTATGGGATCTCGCTGGTCCCATATTTCAAAAATCAACTCACCAACTTAATGCATAACAAAATTGAAAGTGAAAGAAAAATTCTAAAAAAATTTTCAAACAGCAGTGGTCGCCATAGCAACGCATGTAATGACGACGACGCATGCGCACTGTTTACTATTACTCTTGAACACAGTTGAAAAGTGCGATGACGTCCAAACAAGGTGCGCACGACATTCAAACCCAAAATAACACCCATTTTGAAGTATTTACCTTCATGCTTACATCTTTTACCGTTGCACTAGAAATCCGATAATCTAAATTGGCAACACTATAGTTATGTATAATAATTTATATTGTTAGGTTAATAATTTAAGTTGCGTTAACTAATTAGTTATACATTAAGTATTTTTTTTTTATTCATTTTGTCAGGTTACTTTAGAAAAAAAGAAAAGTGAAATAAATAGTTATAAGTTTATTTTGATTCCTTTTGTTAGGTAGTTTTAAATGAGTATGAGTTTTCGATTTTATCTCACGACAGAGATAATTTTAATACTTGTTGCTGAAATGTCCCGAACTCATAGTTACGGTGGTTTGTGTGAGTCAATGAATGGCGAACAGATTTTAAATTATTAATGAAATTCAATACATAGGTAACTCTGACAATATTATTGGCATCTCTTGAAAAGAAATAAATCTGAGTTCTTACGCGTGGGGAAATCTGTTGTTTAAATAGCTAAGTAATAATAGCTTGTTTAAATTAGTAGCTTTTGTTTGTATGGGAGAAAGTCACTAAAATGGCAACTTTTGAAAATTAAAATTTTGTTTTAACTATTTAAAACATTGCGAAATATTCTTTACTATAATATAGTATAGCATCAAAGCTACTTCCAGTTTGACGTGCCCCAATTTGTATCTTTTTTCTTTTATTTTATGAAAGAGCTTCGAAGGGATGAAACTCTTAAGAATGTTTTAAATAAATGCTATTCTGCCGTGCAGTTGAAGAAACCAACTTAAGTGCTTCACGATAAATTTTAAGAAAAAAAGGCTTGACAACTATTTCCCCCCCCTTTCTTATACTATCAACTCTTAATTCTTAGAATTTTAGAAAACTTATGGGAAAAAAAATCGATTTTTAATGTATAGTAATTATATTTTAAAAATGCCCAATTCCCTTTGAATTTCTTGTTACTTAAGTTTTTTCTTTCTTTTGTATAGCAGTATTTTAAATCACCGTTTTTACATTTGTTCCCTTGCTTAGGAAAAATGGTTACTAACTAAATTTTTCTCACGAGCAAATATCTAAATCCTTGCTTATGTCAAACCGTAATAAAATTAATTCAACTCTTTAGAAAGAAATATGTTGCTGAGACAAAATCTTCGAAACTGATTGCACTAATAAAATAAATCTTTTCAAGTCCAAAATTTATTATTTCCTGAGCTATTTTCCTACGCTATCGCATGTAATTACACTATTATTTCTTTATTAATTGCTTGATGCGCAATATAATCTTATTTTGATTCTGAAATTAATTCCGATTGTTTCGCGAACTAAAAATAAAATTTTTCTTACGAAAAAAGTCGCTTATTTGTAGTAAAAATCGAAATAGTAGATCGTAAAAATTGAAATAAATGTGTGGGTAGAATGGAGAAGAGCGACACCTATAAATTCGTTTATGTTCAAGGGTTCTCCGTTTAACTGTACCGTTTCTTGTTTTTATGGCTATTGATATTATAACAGCTGGGAACAACATAAAACAAGAATTGTTGAATTATCACCTAAGTTTAATATAAAATTTTATTTCAAAGTATTTTCTACCACAAACAATCTGCTTATAATTATTCATTATAATAATTCTTCTATTTAGGACTCTTTTTACTTTGATGTCTTAAATGAATACATTTGGCTCTTCTGTTAAAGTTCCTTTGAGCTTGTTATGAATTAGTAAAATTGATTTTCTTGCTTCTTGACGTTTTGGGAGATTAATTCCTCGAATTAGGACTCTTTTTCGTTGATGTTTTGAATTAGTTAAATAAGCTCTCCAAACGGGATTCCTGTTTTTTCGTGATGGTAATTTAATTCTCCATATTAAGAAAATAGTTCTCAAATTGTTGTTCCTGTTTTTTGATGTTACAAATTAATAAACTTTTTCTTCCAGTTGGAACTCCTGTGAATTAGTTTTTTAAACAGAGGAAATTAAATCTTCGACTAAATTTTTGTTCTTTGAAATTTTGAAGAACTAATCTTTAGGCTGCTTCTGTGGTTATTAGTGGTATCTGTTAGCAATTAATGTTTTTAACACAATTAGAAACTAGAATAAATAATACAACATTTTTAGCTAGCCTGTAATAGTAATCTGCTTTGCTTTTGTTTTTATTAAAATACGTACTGCTTTGTTTTTTCTTAATAGCAAATACAATCGTACAGCTTCTGCTGTATGGAAAAAGGAAAGTAAGCACAGTATTTCGTTTTCCTTTTCCTCCTCTTAAAACAGATACAGTAGCCTATTTTATCAGAAAAAGTGGAATTCTTATTTTTTCCTCATTTTAAAAAGTAAGGGGCACAGTTACTTTTGCAATGTTTTTTCGAATAAAATTACACCGAATTAAATTTTTATTATTATTTTAATTATCCTTTAATTATTTTGTAGTTAAAAACCAATGTTTCAGCATATATTCTACGTAATAGTGGTTCATCGTTCTAATTACCAAGCACGAAAAACAGGGCCAACTGTACCTTTACCTTCACTTTTTCTTTTCAATGAATTTTTTTGAAAAATAATTTTGTAAATTTATGCATAATTAAAAAAATTGGCTTGCATAATGATGCTGCATATGTTTGCTACGATGTTGGCTCACTCATTGACAACTGCACCTAATCTTTATTGGTGCAATAATATGTAATGACTCGCAATTCTGGAAAGACAAAAATTACTACAGCTATTTATTTACATTAAAAAAAAATGCTGAACCAAAAATACAGTTAAAAGTATGAAGTAAAACAAGCGTAAAAAACTAATTATTAAAGAATAAATCCCGTATGAAACAACAATAACAGCACATTCTTCATGTTAGACGATACAAAAAAATAGAGAAGAAAAAAAATCAATCAAGATTCTATGTGAATGCTGAAGTTAGTGTCAGATTGTAACCACCACCAGTGACTACTTCAACACCAACCGAGCTAGCCGACAGGGTGGGCTGATAAAAAAAAAGTCCCCCTCTTTTCCAATTCAATTCCCCCCCCCTACTTTAAGCAAAACAGTATATACGGGTGTCAGTACTGCTCCGCCTTTGTCTCTCTGCAATTACGGTTTTAAAAACCACGGAGGAAATTTCCCTTCCCCCCCCCTTCATTTGACCCGAACCGGGTAGTTATTTTCCTATCTTATTCTATTAACGAAAGATAAAAAGATAAAGAAAAGTTTGAGGATTGCTTAGCATGATTTTTCTCGTATTCATTTTCTTAGTTTAAAGTTTTTCTTCCTTCTTCTTCTTAGATCTTATTGTTTTTCCACCCCCTTCCCATGCATCACAGTATTTTCCTCCCTCTTTCCTTCATGTCGAAGGTGTGGATAAAAAGAGGGGGTGGGAGAATGGAATACCCCAATTCATATCATAATTCCTGGTTTCTCGCCCATTTGTGCCTAAACGTTCCTTTAAAGGGACGGTTCCTTTCCTCAAAGAAGAAAAATGTGGCAGCACAAGTTCACTTGAAGCAATAGTTCGGTCTACCATTATGTATTAATTATATAAAGTGAAACCTTTTACATTGACCCCCTTTGTGCCGTAAGATTCCCTTGGTGCCCAGTTGAAGAAACAGGATCAGGATTACCATCATTATCCCTAACCAAATTTATCTTAAAAAAAGAAGGGAAAAACCTTTGTAACCTGACCACCCGTCTTATGTTCATCCCTGAAACAGACAAAAAAATTTTTTTGAATGTTATTCTAATTAGGTGACACATTATAAGTTGACGACTGCTTTCTCATGTTGTCGCCAATACGGATATTAGTCCTTCTGACCGATAAGTGCCGAATATTAATACCACGATGCAACAACATATTGCGATATTTTTTCACTATAACAAATTTTGATTATTTTTAAATTGACTAATATATTCGTTGCCTGAATAAATCTATCAACACCCACATAATATCGTATTCAAGATTTATTGTTATGTACAATATTCACTTTTTATATATATATATGTATCGATAGTTATTTAGATCGATAGAGTTTATTTGAGCCTGGATTCAATCTGAGCCTTTGATTTATAGAATTTTTTGAACACAAGCCTATCTGGTAGATCGATAGTTTTTTTAAACTCATTCAAAAAAATTTTTCGATAGTTAATTATTAAACATAATACCATCTGAGCCTTAGTTTGCTAGGGTTTTTTGAACTCAATTGTTATTTTAATTATTATTATTTAATATTTATTAAAATATTTTTATGTGTGTCTAAGCTCACCTGAGCCCTAGATCAATGTCTTTTTTTTCACCCCGGCCCACCCAAACCTTCCATTGATAGGATTTATTTGAGCCCAGTCCCGTCTGAGTCCCATATGGTCGTGATGTTTTTAGCCTCAACCTAGTTTGAGTACTAAAGATTTTTTTGAGCCCAAGTCCTGAAACGACAGGATATATATATATTTTTTAATTCAATTGCACTAATCTTTTTTACGTCTTATTTTTACTAATACAGGGTGTGGAGAAAAAGATTTCGGTTTTTACATTATAGAATAGAAGTTAACTAATTTCTTTTTAATTTGTGCATTCATTTCTTTTTGTCTTCAATTATAAAATATATTGTAATATATCTCTTAGTTTATGTGTTGTTTTGTTGTTTGTGTGCTCGTTTTAGACGAAACCATTCCCTGATATATTCTCTAAGCAAAAATTTCGTCAAAGTACTGAAATGACAAGTTTATTTTTTATTTTATTTTATAACCGCCGTTGAACAGCTGGAGGAAACTCGTTGAAATTAAATAAATATTTTGTCACTTAATTTTTTTTTTCTAAAACATTAAAAAAAAAAAAAAAAAAAAAAANAAAAAAAAAAAAAAAAAAAAAAAAAAAAAAAAAAAAAAAAAAAAAAAAAAAAAAAAAAAACGTAATGCTTAATGTATCTAAAATTCCTGATAATCATTGTATCGCGGACGCCTTATAGATGAATCAATATCGCCCTCAACAATATAAGAAGGGCAGATAGAACGGAGTGACACCTATGCCCAAAGCGGGATTCGAATCTGGGATTTTGCGGGCACGATACTAACTCCTTGTTCCCCATACAGGCAGCCAGCTCATTTCGTTACCTTATTTTTGATTGTTCTAGTCTTCTAATTTCATCATTCTAGTTAACAATAATTTACATTACACTCCGATGTGGTTCCGAGTTGAGGAAAGAATTTCATCATACATTTTAGAATTTGCGTTTTGTTACAAATCACGTGATTTTGTGACGAAATGATTCTCAAAATTGGCGAAATACGCCTCAAGGATTGCTGAATCGTCATACAGTGAGAGTTTTATTTCTGAGGATGTAGAAAAAGATGTAAAGAAACAAATAGTTTTAGCTCAATACCAATAAGAAACATAATAAAATATAAATTTAAAAGAAATAGTTGCGCCAAAATATATTTGTAGTTTAAAGAATATATATATATNATATATATATATATATATAGATCTGAAAACTTATCAAATTAATTCCAAAAATTAAACGTATAAAATTGCTACCAGTCTCACGAAACATTTGTGAATACATACTTGTTAAATTTTTCCCGGCCGCCTTCTGATGACAATCAGTCTTATTATTAAATCGGCATTACCAAGCGTGCCTCGATTCGTTGGCCTTGGGCCCAATTTTTTTGTGAGTTGGATCCTACTGTAAACAACCATCTCCAGCCTAGTCCCACCAGAGCACCTAGCAGTACATTTATTGTTTTAAATACAGACATCGCCGTCAGTCAACATTACCTGCCAAAGAAATTACCACGCTCGGCGAATTCTTTTGATCTTTCCGAATTTTTACCTCAAAATCATAAAAAAGACTAAAAGCGACGTGTTTGATACAACCCACTTTGCCAATATTTTAAGTTCCCGCAGCTGTTACTTCAGTTTCATGTCCTCGAGGTAAAGTATTTAGTTGTGTTTGGGTTTGGCTATTTTTCAGGTGGTTTTTTGTGATGCTTCATTGTTTAAGAAAGTGGCGAAGAAATCGACGGATGTTGATTGTTGGCTGTAAAAGTTTCCTCTTTTATTGCCCGTATCCCCGAAGGTGTTGAGCGATTGTTTGTGAATATCTTTAAGGGCACGTGCGAGTATTGATTGTGTATATACATAGATTTTGAGAGATAATAGACTTCTTTAGGTTTGTTGAATAAAGCACACTGGTTCCCTTTTGAAGAACCGCGCAATTCCCGACGAAAATTGGTCAAGCCGTTTGAAATTTTGATGCATTGTAGTTCATCCAGTACTGACCAAAGCACTTTATGTTGACCACGAAATTCAAAAAGAGACAGTTAACGAGATATAACCATTTTAAATCCTACTTGTGAGCCGTGGCACACCTAGAAACTTTTTTCTGGGTGGGATTTTAAATTGATAATTCCATACAATTTCAATACATGATAATTTCAATAAAAAAAAAAGCTTTTATTCACGAACTACTTTTAAATAAAAAATTCTAATGAACACTTTTGAATAAAGGATGCCCGCGCACCCGTTCATCACAACGTTTAAAAACATCGTAACTAATTTTAGTATAGTTCAACTTGTAAAATTTAGTAAAATACAAACTGTTTTTCTTTTCAAACCAGAAAATATGAGAAATTATTAATCCTTTTCAGGAGTGAATTTTTATAAAACATAACAAGCACCTCTAAAACAATCTTAGAATCCACCGTGATCCTAAGAGCCAGACATAGAACTAGAAAAATTCGACCAAAGTTGGTGTTGGTTTTAAAACACTATAGACAGATTTGAAAATTATTCCCTTATGCAAAATGTATACTTAAATAGATCTTGAAAGAAGTACTTTTAATTCACAAAAATTCTTATACATGAAAACTTTTGAACTATTCATTTGATTCGAATAAAAATACGTAGGAAACAATGTCTCACTTTAGATAACAATATCAGTTGCGTAAATAAATACATATTTGTATTTTTTGTATATAGGACTAAACTATTAGTCCGATGATCTGCAGGGTCTCATCAAATTTAACGTGAAAAAATACATCGCAAACAATGCTTGTCTAGAAGAATTTTAATTCCCTCTCTTAAATTACCACCATTTCCATCAAAAAAAAGGGTGCAGAAGAGAATTGGAGAGTTTTCGGGTAACATTTATAATAGTATAACAAAGCTTTCTATCAAAGAAAATCTTAGTCATTGATTTTTCCGAAGAAAAAGTTTAGGACAATTAAAGATATATAGAGTTTGGATAGTTAAAAAATAATTTCTGCCTAAATATAAAATTGATTTTCATATCATTCCTACAGCAAAGAATCTTAACCAGAAAGTATAAAAAACGGCAGGTAATGTGATATTTGACTAAAATCTGAAATTTTCTAAGTCATAAAAAGTGAAGATAAATTTTTAACCTTTTACACTTCCAGAACTTTACGAGTTGTTTGAACTAATGTGAACACTAACTCATTTAAACTACATAGTACAATATATATATTTTTTTTATAATTTCCAAAATTCATGAAATAATGTCGTTTCTAATTATTAAGAAATAAAAAATTTTAAGCGTTAAGAGTGGTCACTTCCGTTGTCAGAGGTGACATTGAAGGTAAAAAATGCAAAATAGTGCAAAGGTTAATCGAAATATTACAAACTTTAATTTCACTACAATTTCGGGAAAATATAGTTGGTTAATTTAATGATGCAACATACATTTATTGCATTAGACTTGTGTGCTCAATTAAGGCTTACAAGAATTTGTCAAGTAGAAGGACAAATGGAGCAATACAGCACGAAGATACACCCAGGGTAACAGCGGAATTCAAACAGCAATTGTCTGGTGATATCGCTCCGTCATTTAGTTAGTCACTTATCCATGGGTGCCACTCTTCAGTCCCGGGGACTGAAATCAGTCTTGAGAAAAATCAATGGACTAATAAATTCTGTCAATTAAATTAAATTTTCATTTTTTTTTTCATTAGAAATTTAACAAATTTTTTGGTCGAAATAAAAATAATATTATATCTTAATGAAAACATGATTTGGTAATGATGTCAGGACTTTTGTTTATCTTCTTTTTATCAGCTTCGCTAAATCTTATTCTTAAAGTCTTGACAAATGGGACTGATTGAACTTCATCCACCTGTGTAATTAAATTTGTACTATTGCTGAATCTAAATTTGCTCGAGTTTGCTTCCTCCACCCTAACCTATTGTCATGCTGGCCAAAGTTAAATCAAGATTATTTTTTTTAAAAAAGAAAGAAATTATAGCGCTAGAGTAAAGAATAAGTAACAGTGAAGTGAAAAATAGAGATATGAATGGTTTCAGGTTGTTCAGTAATAGTTGTAAAAAAATATACATGGTTAGCTGTTATTTTCGTTATATTTGCTAAAAAAACATAAAATAAAGAAGAAAAAAAATTAGAAAAAATAATTAAATGATTGATTTAATATGTAGGCTAATATCAAGGAACGGTAAATTTTGGTGTCAGTGAGCTATAAACTTCTAAAAGTTTGGTAAACAACGCTAGACAGTATTATTTGGTCAAAAAAAAAGTTCAGTCTTGGAAATTTTCTTAGAGTAGCATCCCTTCTTATCACATCTAGATACATCTCTCCTATTTTGACAAATATTTGTTGGTAGATACAAATTCGTTAAGTTATTCAGATTCTTTTAAAGGTGCCTACCACTTTTCAATTTTTTTCCAGAATCTGACTGCTTTGTCGCAAACTGTCAATTAGAAGAGAATATTTTTTTTGCATTGTTAAAGAAAAAGTTAAAAACAAATCTTGCTGGTAATATCTGCTAAGGCAGAGTTTACTCGGCATAATGATAAATTGCACTTTATACAAAACCCAAAATAACTCGGTGTAATCAAGAAAGCAATTAAAATAAGTATTTATATTTATAAAAATATATCAACCTGTGGTGATCAGGGAGAGGTTTTATATATATTTTTTCTTTTATTAGAGCTGGGCTCTCCTTAAAAAAAATGAAAGCCATGAGTTTCACTAACAGTACCTAAAAAAAAAATTTTTTTTTCGCTTCTAAAAATGTTAATTATGCATGCATTTTTAGTTGCGAAAAAATACATTATTTATAAATGTTAATTATACATACAGAGTCGCAGTGAATCAGGAGATAGAGATTGAGGAGGCCCATGAGTTCACCCAGGTTCGAATCCCAGGTTCGAATGGCTGGTCGATGTTAATTCTTCGCCCGGATGGCACCAACCACTGCTCTATCGTAAAATATCCTCACTAATAGGCGAATCATGGGTTAGAGTCCCCTTGCCGTCGGGCTAACCATAGGAGGTTTTCGTGGTTTAGTTTCCATGCAGCGCAAATGCGGGTGTGTTCTATCAAGAAGTCTTCCATGAAGGCTATAGTATCTCCCAATGCCTGATACAGGAGTTCCCTTGTCTTCTGTTTTGGGTTCAAAATAACAAAGCTACGGAGGTGAACTTTGATAGTCGTAAACTCAGAGTTTAGTCTTCTGTTAAACGCCGGTTATGAAATAAAATAAAAATTATGCTTACAAATAAAAGAAATCGAAATAACCAATCCCCCCCCCCAAAAAATAATAATAAATAAACAAACTTACAAATGTAACTTAACAGAAATGTTAAATTTAGGAGTGTTATTGCAAAAAATACCGACAGGGATTTTCCACCTACAAGAAAGATTTCACATGAACTGCAGCAATCGAGACGCCATAACACATTAGTCACACCAATTCGTTATTCTTTTTCCCCCGACTGACCGCAATCCCAATTTGACCACAACTCCAATTAAATGATGGAACTGGGCAGCTAGGAAATAATAAATTCCAATAATTTTTCCCACATGACTCTTTGATACTGAATCAGAGTCATAGATGGCAACGTTACTTTTATAAAGTAACGGGTTAAAGCACAAGCATTTATAATTAAAGTAACGCGTTTAAGAAAAATGTATAAATAATGATTAAAAGGTTTGCACTTCATTCTCTGCAACTGATTCAGAACTACACAGATGAATTTTAAAATGTAGTGAATAGTTCAAGTACTTCAAAGAACTTCTTTTTACATGATTTCGATAATTTAATAAAAAGAAGTATTTCTTTGGTTTGCTTTGAAATTTTAAACCTAACTTTGAGACAATAATGTGACTCAATATTCTAATAAAAAGAACTTTTTTTTGTTTCTAGGGGAAAAAAAATAATTTGTCTATTTTTTTCAAAAACGATTGTTATTTAACAATAATCTTAATATTCGTTCTCTTCTTGAGCCTGATCATCGTATCTTGAATTGGAAATAATTAAATTCAAAATGAATGATAATATTCCTTTCATAAAATAGCTAAAAAATTGTATTCCTAGCTGTTAAATGGAGATATTTAGAAACAAAGAAAGCAATTTATGAATTCAGTCAAAAAATGTCCATAATATTAAGAAATAGTTCATGTAACTCAATTTTAATTGGTTTCATGACTGAAGGCACGAATTGGTAACCGTTGTGTTTACCATAAATTAAAGTAAACAATCCTTCTCTTATTATTGTCATGATTTACGATCATATGCCTGGGTGAGCACTAACTGTATCTTATTTTATTTCATCTCATTTCACGGATTGCTTCATCTATTGCTTAATCTATAGCAGATTTTATGATTGGGTCTATCGCCAGTAACTGTTAAACTTACGTTACAATATTGATGAAAGTGAAATTGAAATTCACGAAGTTTTTCATTGGTCTGAACATATTATTTTTTTTCTTCTTTCATTTCACTGTGTAATTCACCATTCATGTGTATTCATCATTTTCTTGTTTTTAAGAATTCTTCATTGGTTTTGTTTATGATTTAACCGGTTCTCTGCATCTACGACAGCTAATAACTGTTTAATTCATTTTGATTATAATGTTTTGACAAAAGTGTTATTAAAACTTACAAATTAGTTATAAAGTTTTTAAAATATTTACCAAAAAAAAGAAGAAAAAAAAGAAGAATTTTTCCTTAAGAAATTGCTTTTTATTTTTTTATTTGTAGAATTTTTTATTGGTCTTGTTACGACTTGATTGATCCTCAATATCTAAGAGAACTAATAATTGTTTAATTTACATAAAAAAAATTGACGAAAGTGTTACATTAAAGCTTGCGTGATATTTCTAATATTTTTCATTAATCTCCCCATGAAAAAAGAACTTTTATATAAAAAAATACATCATCTTTTGGAAATTTTAATTGGTTTGTCATGATGTAGTTCTTTGGTCTTGTTATGACTTGATTGATTCTCGATATCGAAGAGCACTAATAATTGTTTAATTTATATAAAAATACTGAAGGAAGTATTATGGAAACTTACATGATATTTCTTAAATTTTTCATTAATCTTCTCATGAAAAAAGAACTTTCATTTTAAAAAATACATAATCTTTTTTTATGGGTTTTGTTTTGATTCGGCCCATCCTCAATATCTAGGTGTACTGATAATTGCTTAATTTATATAACAATACAGAAGGAAGTATTATGCATAATAATTTTTATCTATCTCTACACGAAGAAGAATTCTTATTTAAAAAAAAAAAAACATTTACATCTTCGTTTAGAAATTTTTATGAGTTTGCCGGTTTTCTTACGTCCATTAAAAATTGTTTAAATTATGTTACGAATTGTTACGTTATTATGTATTAATAAGAGTGTTATTGACATTCACAATCTAGTTTTATTAGTTTTTCATTGATTTTCTCTCCCCCACAAATAATTTTTTCTTTGCAAGAGAACCTTTTTTGATTTTTAGAATTTTTTCATGCTCTTGTTTTGATTAATTACACTGAAGCTAAAATTTGTTAAAACTATCAGAATATGGATAAATTTACCGTATTTCCGGTTCTATGGGATTACGAAAAAGCTTGGGAATTTTTAACGAAGCTCTTTAGTAATGATTCTGTTAAAATTAACAATAAAATATAATTTTATAATGCGTTAAAAAATTTGGTAAATGAGGTAAAATTTGGTGAATGAAGTAAAATTTTGTAATGATCCTTAATAATAATAATTATCATGATACCTTAAGACATAGCCCAAAAGCTATACATTCGGTAAAATTTATTTTTAGCTTTTTATTTCTTAGTAAATATGTGGTAATAAGAGTTATAATTTTGAAAACTAGAATTTTCATTAAATCGTTACCATAAAAATTACCACATTTATGGTGTCAATACCCTATATTTTACTTTTTATTACCTGAATAATGTATTTTTTACCAGAAATGTCATTACCACTGAGAATGGTAATTTCAGCAGAATTTTTTTTCTTCATATAGTTTTCTGTATCTAAAGGTGCTAATGATCTTTAAATTTATGATAAATTACATTGAAATATTCTTGAAATTCACGAAGTAGTTTTAAAATTTTGATTAAATTGCACATGAAAACGATTTTTTATTTAAAAAAATATCATCATTTGATGCTCAGAAATTATTAAGTTTCATTATTATAACTTGGTCAGTTTTCTGTATTAAAAACACTTATTCTAACTTCAATTAATTATTTTTCATTTAGTGAGTTTTATTCCTTCTTTAAATTTTATGCTTAAACTACTATTTTTACGGTTCTCGATTTTTATTTTCTTGAATTAAAATTATTAACGCAAAATAATTATTCGAAGCTTTATAAATGAAAATCTATAAAGAAGTAAAACATTTTCCCATTTTTCTTTCTTTCTTTTTTTTTTAATGATTCCTCCTTGAATTTCGTATCCCTCGAAAACTGTACTAGATTTTTGTAAGGTTAGTTCGTAAGATTCTCTCCTTTGTAGTTCAATTTTACTATTTGTGACATAAAATTATTAATGCAAAATAATGATTCCTCATCATTTGATAACGGTAAACTTAGTAAGTCAAAAACACTAATTTTAATCTATATTTAATCATTTTCTATTTAGCGTGTTTCACTCCTACTTTGAATCCTACCATATTTTAATGAGTTTCTTTCTTCTCTTCTGTTGCTTAATTTTATTATGTTAGTCCCAAAAAATTACTACTACAAAAAAAGAATAATTGTTTGACTCTCTATAAACTAAAACTTATTAGCTTGTCAAGAGTAAAATATAATATACTTTTTTCTAATTTATTCATGTAAAGAAATTTTTTAATCATTCTCTAAACTGTACTTGGAGGAAAAAATCCTGACAAATTACAATACTAATTTCTGGTGAAAAAAATATTTAATTCTGATAATAAAAGCTGAAATATACGGTATATACACCCTTTATTTGGTGGCAATGGTGTGCTGGAAATTCTGATTTTAAAAAAATATAGTTCTTATCACCACATACGAGGGTTGTCCATAAAATAAGGCTCCCAAGGAGCTGCGGATGCTAGGAACGCTGTTAAGCGGGATTTGTTGAGACTGGCGTGTAACTTAGCTCCCTTTGCCCCAGTTCCCGCCCCGGCGAGGTATCTACAACGTTAATTCTTGTCTTGGTAGCCGTGAAAGATAAAGCTTCCATTTGTTTCTCACGCCAGGTGCGAATTACGCTCTGTGATTTGTTTTTGAGTATAAAAAATGTTCCTCCGGTGGACATTCATTCCCAACTCTGTGAGGAGTACGGGGAAGAGTGTATGAGTGTGCAAACTGTGCGCAAATAGTGCAGAGAATTCAAAGACGGACTTACGTCCATGACGAACAACATTCTGGCCGGCCATCGTTTTCGGACAAAGCGTTTGCGAAAGTGGAAGAAGCAATGCTGAAAGATCGAAGGGTGAAGGTTCGGGACCTCAGCGAGATGATCCCTGTTGTCAGTAAGTCCTGCATTCACAACATTCTGAGAGACCGCTTAGGATATGCCAAGGTTTGGGCAAGGTGGGTCCCGAAAATGCGGACGGATGACTATGACAACAAACGGCAACGTGTGGAAGCCGCCTGCGAATTTCTTCATGCCTACGAAACCGATGGCAAGGAATTTTTGGACTCTGTTGTCACTGGGGACGAGACCTGGGTCCACTACATGACACCGGAAACAAAAGAACAATCCCGTTAGTGGAAGCATCCATGCTCGCCAAAGCCGAAGAAGTTTAAGCAAATTCTGTCTGTTTTAAGCTATCTTCGCGGAGCGGCGGCAGAGTTCTACGACTCAGGCATAAAGAAGATGGTACATCGCATGTAAAAATGCATTGATCTAAACAGCGATTATGCCGAAAAAAAGAGGGAAGTCTAAGTTTTCCAAACATGTATTATTCAATGCCAATAAACACGTTTTTCATTGTGAAAATTCGTTGGGAACCTTACTTTATGGACAACCCTCGTATTTAGAAAAAAATCAAAAACTGCAAAATGAATTTAACCGAATAAATGGTTTTCATAATATCCTTTAAAGTATCATGATAAAATTATCAAATTTTACTGCATTTATCAAAATTTAACACCCATTATAAAATCACGTTTTGTTGTTAATTTTGCAAAAATCATTAAAAAAGCACTTCGGTAAAAATTACCAAGCTTTTCGGTGTTTCCATAGAACCAGAAACACGGTGAATTTTACCATATTTATATAGCATTACATAGATTTGACCATACTTTAATTCACAGTGCACCTTAGGATTCACATGAGATGTCTATTATTCAGTTCAACTTTACAATTCAAAATGGGTTCAATAATTGTTATCAAAGTGATTTATTTTATCCCATCTATTCATTCGTTATCATATTTTATAGACCGGAAGCACTTTAAAGTTTCAATTTGAAAATAGAAAAGTCATAAGAGAAAATTAGTATCTAATAAAAGAAAAATAAAGTTATTTCAGAATTATTTAATACTTTTTACCTCCTGATAATAAGTTAAATTGTTATACATCCAGTTTTTTCTGTTTTCAGGGGAGTTTACAACCATGTCTGATAGCCCTTATATAGCAAGACGAAAAAGAGCAAAAACTGGTACGAAAAACATTTCATTCTAGTATTTTTTTCAAGAAAAATAAAATTTCTGCATCTATATAAAACTTCTCCTTTTCCAAGATAACGTATAGATTGTTGAGTAGTTTAAAAAAAGAATAAGTAAACTCTTCCCGAAAACTAGCTATAACTGAAATGGTTTTACTACCAGCCTTTCTTCTTTTCCGTCTCGCTTTCACCCCTGTTTACAACCCTGAATACATATTGTTTAAGTTTATAAATTAAATAATGAGCACTATTTTGAAGCTCCAGATAATGATTTTAAAATCGTTAGTAATTATTTAAATTTATTATTGCATATAAGATTGCCTTTAATACACAATTTTATGCACAAAAAATATTGTGTTTTATGTAATACTTGATGCGCCTATTTTTGATTGACGAAAAATTCATAAGTAAATAAAAAAGTAAAGGAGAAATATAAAGTCTATATAAGAAATAAAGCTCATTGTAACATGAATAAACAATTGAAAAAAAATTGTTGAAATTGCATAAGCCAAAACGCTATTTAAAACTGAATTTCGTAAATGCTCTCAATGATTTCGCTCACTTTCGTTGGAGCACTATTAGAAATTTCTCGGAAAAAATGGTTGACTAACAATTTATTTAATTTGTATTTTTCCATATTTAAGCGAAACTGCCAAATAACTATAAATAAGTTGATATTCAAACTGCTAACTAAAAGAAAAACCGTTTATTATCTGCTTTCACCTAATACAGTTAAATAAGCAAAATTTTATCGCACCAACTAGGTCCAACCAATAAAGTACCATTCAGTTCCTTGCAATACCTTTTACATGTTACAGCTGAGAGGGTTAACCTGTCAATCTCATGACCGACAAAACAGGGGTACGAGTCCCAGAGTTGACACCACAATATTTACTCCATTCCCTTCAACACACGAAGAGTTTCTTTTCTAGCATCCTGCACTTCCCAATTCGTGAACCTAGACTATTAGAATACGATTCTCTCATTCACGTATAGAGAGCAGCACAATATAGCTGCTTAGCACAAAAAAGTCTAGTATTTTCCATCTTTTACGATAGGTGAAACAGCCAGATAAACTAATTAAACCAGGTTCCACGATTAGTTTAAAAAAACACAACTCAACTATAACCTAACTCCAATGCCCATTACCTAACAAAAAACGTAGCTGCAATGTCCAGGTAAATTTCGTTGAAACCATGTTACTCGTAAATGGTTAAAAAAAAACCGTATAGTTTTGTAAACATGTTTTTTTTTTTACCACAGTAGTATAGTAATTGTAACGGTAGTTATAGTAGTTGTAAAGGTAAAGAATGTTCTTTGTCGTAAACTTTATGCTTCATTGGATGGACAGACTGCTGCCGGTTATATTTTAGAAGAAAATTCAAACAGTGAAACGAAATGAAAAAACAAACAAACAAACTATGAATGTTTTTGTTTGAAGCTTGCAACTACTTCCTCGATTAGATTTTTTTATTGTCAATTTTCTAATGTTGAGTAATCTATTATTTTGATTATTTCATTTATTAGATGTAACTTAATTTAAATAAAATCTTCGACAAATTTTAGCGCACAAAAACAACAATAAAATTATGAGTTCTTAAAATTATTGATATGTTTTTCATGCTTAGTATACTGACAAATACATATGACTGAAACTTTGCAAAAATATCATCAATTCAGTTTTATTTTTTATATATTCTTTAATATCAAGTAAAATATTGCTTAATTAATTTTTAATTTGTAATTCATTAATGGAATTTTTAAATAATAATAATAATGCTAAAGGACGACAAATAAAAAACATTATTTTGAAAATTAAATGCTCACAAAAATGTTAAATATGTCATAGACTATTTTAAGTAATTTTTACATGATGCATTAATTTTTCGTACTTTTATTTTTAGTAATTTTTTTTCTTTTAATGGGGTACATTATTTCACAGATATCAGCAATATACAATAAAATAACGAAGATATATGAATAGTCCTCATACAGTTTTTATAACTTTCTCTTCAAAATGATATATGCTAGTTTTTGTTATTCAAAAATATGTTGTTTTTTTTCCGTCTCAGTTTAGAAATTATTTGTGTATCTATAACGTTGTATAAGGCAATTTCTTTTAAAAAACTAATTAGGAAAATTGCTTAACATTTTTCAATGGGTTCTTTTTTACGGTGAAAGAAATTTCGTTTAAACAATTTAAATAATGAGAGAAAAATTTATTTTTTCAACCACTATAGGTTTCTATAATTTTTTCCCCGATATTTTTTCGACTTTTTTTGTTATCAACTCTTTTATGACTAATTTGAATAGTTCTATCTTTGAAACATAATAATATAAAAAATAATATCAAAGGTTTAGAGTAGATTTTATGTGAGGTTTTCAAAGAAAATAATTCAAGTCGTAACAATAATTTATTAAAATTGTTGTTTGGGCTAATGAGTGAGTGCTTTACTTTTCTACTGTTTACTTTCAAATTTAATGAAATTTTTTTATATCATTTCCCGAATTTTCTTTAAATATTATCTTCATGAAACTTGGCTAATTTGGCATCTAGCAAATGCAGTTATATATTAAAAGGAAAAAAATAGAAAAGAAAAGGAAAAAAGGAAGCAACGTAAAGTTTTAACACAGCATTTCATGGATATTTCTCTCGATAAAAATAGTGTTTAAATTGTAACAAAATAATCAACGATTAAAATACATAATTCTTTTTTTCATATTTTCACTCTCTTCTCCCCCTCTAATTGTGCGACTTTTTTTTTTTAATATCATACATGTTGTCACATGTGACTAATCTGACTAGTAACGTTTAAGAAAGAAAATACAAAAATAATTAAATTACGTGAAATGCTTAAAACAAATTTTCAAGTGAACTTTTCGAAGAAAAAATAGTTTTATATCTTAACAATAATTTATTAAAATTACTATTTTCTTTCAACTTTCACTACATTTTTTTTATTATCTCATATCATACATTTTTTGACTAGTAATTGGACAAGTTATAGCGTTATAACTAACAAACGTTGTTATATCTAAAAATAAAAAAAAAGAAACGAAAAAAAAGATCTTAAAAAATTTTTAAGCGCCATTTTATACATATCTACTTTTTTTGATAAAAAACTACATTTAAATTATAAAAAAAATGATCGATAATTATATCGCAATTATGCTTTCCGAGTTCTGACCACCTTTAATTTTGAGACTTTGTTATATTTTCTTCACATCTTATGTCTAACGAATATAATTATAACTAAAAAATGAATATATAAATCAAAACAAAACATTTTAGAACATTTTTTTTATGGGTGCATTTCGTAGTAAGAAATTATGTTTCAATCGTAAACTAAGCACAACCGTTATTTTCTTCTCATTTTTTGTCTTTCCCCTCTTAATTTCACGACTTCTCTTCGTTAAGTAACGAATTTTCGTTACGTCTAAGAACACAATTAAAACACAAATAAATAAAGTAAAATATTTTAGAGCAGCTTTTTTGGCGTTTCTCATAGTAAGAAATTATGTTTACGTTGTTTATGTAATTAAAATTCGATTACTTCCTCCCTGTTTTTTCCCCCCATAGTTTTGCGACTTTTCTTTGATATCATGCTGTAACGATTTCGACAGTTTTATGAAACAAACATGAAAATACCCTAAAATAAGCAACGCAAATGCAGTGTTTTAGAACAATTTTTATGAGTACTTTTAAAAGTAAAATCTTGTTTAAATCATAGTCAATATTAAACATTATGATTATTCCCCCTATTTTTACCATTACTTTTTTCTCAATTATACTTATACCTAATCTTATATTTACTTATATCTATCACCCATAGTTCTATCGAAATAATAAATAAATAAGTAAAAACAAGTAATTAAATTGGGTGAAAAACTAGAACAGTATTTTGTGGATACTTTTTTCCTTAAAAAATTATGTTTAAATATTCACAAAAATTAGAACCAAATCATTTTTCTCTTTTCATTTTTTACCTTTTTTTTCTTCGTATTTTTGCGACATTTTTGCAATTAATAAAAAAAATTTGATAAGTTATATCTAATAAGCATAATTACATAAAAATAAATGTATAACCTAAAAAAGTTTGTAGTTCTAAAAGCAAAAAATTATGTTTAAGTATTATTAATTAAAATACAATTATTTTCTCTCAGTTTTTAACAATTTTTAATTGTAATTTTTGGGCTTTCCTTTTGATATGATACATATTTATGATACTATGTGGTTAGTTTCTAAAAAACCTAATACAGCTTTTTTTAAAACCTAATACAGCTTTTTTAAAACCTAATACAGCTTTTTTTTTCTTCTTATTTCAGATACTTTTTACTGTAAAGCTCTGATTATTAAAATATGATCTCCAATATATTTTTTAATTTTTTCTTTATAAATTTGTGACTTATCTTTAATATCATACAAATAGTAAAGAAGACTAGTCTACAAATATAACATGCATAATTACATGTAAATTAATTATTCTAGTAAATATAATTGTATCTTAAAGACAAATATAAACAAAAATTAGGACGGCTTTTTATGTACTATTCTCAAAGAAAATTATGTTTAAATTGAAGAACAATTAAAATGAGAACATCATCTCCCTATTACTATAATTTTTAGTCATACTTCTGCTGCTTTTCATTGATTTTTTTACATATTATGACGAGTCTGAAAAATATGAATAATTCACATCATTGTATCTAAAAATAAAAAATTAATGAACTTAAAACAGCTTTTCTAAAGTACTCATGTTAAAAGTATGTTTAAAACGAAATAACAATTAAAATCAGATAAATTATTATATTTTTATGTTTTTCATAAAAATATTTTTGCGACTTTTCTCTGATACTATTCATTATATAATGAGCATAAATTATCTTTTACAAACATTTACTTTTAAGTTACTTTTGCGGCCTTTCAGTTCCCATTTCTTTGTTCTCAATTTTTTCTTATATGATGTAATGGAATATAAGATATGTAAAATCTTAAGAGTTTATATTATTTTTAAATTAAATTATTTAGAATGTTTTAAAATAAATACTCACATCCAGTGGACAGCAGTTGTTGGGGTTAGGACTACTATTGCTATGATGAATATTCTAAAACACAACATATTTCAGATGATCGGACACTCGATTCAACATCACGATAGCGACTATCGGCCCTCTTAGTAACACCCATTTTTTACACCCCACCACCTACCATATTTGGCGATACATGACTAGATTACAGTTTTGGCGCACTGACCACAGCTGGACAAAACGTTTTGAATCTATGTTTTTTTAAAAAATGTCATTAAGGTTATGGAAATAAATCGATAAATATATTTGCTTCTTGTTCCATATTAGTTTTATTTTTTATTTATTTATTCATTTATTTTCAGTTAAGACATTAAAAATTTGTAGAACCTTTTTAGGTAAATGAATCAGATTGTAATACATTAATGAATATATTTGACTATTGTTTGATCGGTTTTATTTTACTGTAGTGGAAAATTAAAAATTTGTAAGCGAATTTATAAATATTTAGGTAAGTGAAATATGTGGTAACAAATTAATAAATGCTTACTAACTGTATAATTAATGTTATTTTTATGTTTGTATTATATTTGAAAAATAAAATACTAAATTTGAAATTTTTTAGATAAATGAAGCAGATTAGAATACATTAATAAATGTGTCAAATTATTGCTTGATCAGTTTTATTTTATTGCAGTTAAAAAATAAAAATTTGTAAATGAAATTTTAAATTTTCCGATAAATGATGCAGCTGGTAACAAATTAATAAATTCTTAACTTTTGTTTAATCAGTTATATATAAAAATATAACTTAATTGTTATTGTATTATAATGTAAATGAATTTTAAAATTTTTTGATAAATGAAGCAGGTTATAACACATTAATAAATGCATTAAATTATTGCTTGATCAGTTTTATTTTATTGCAGTCAAAAACTAAAAATTTGTAAATGAAATTTTAAATTTTTAGGTAAATGAAGCAGGTGGTAACAAATTAATAAATATTTAACTACTGTTTAATCAGTTTTAGTTTTATTTTATTATGTTATATTTGAAAAATAAAATATGTAAATGAAATTTAAAATTTTTAGATAAATGAAGTAGATTATAACACATTAATAAATGCATTTAATTATTGCTATATCAGTTTTATTTTACTGTAGTTAAAAACAAAAATTTTGTAAATTAAATTTTAAATGTTAAGGTAAATGAAACAGGTGGTAACAAATAAGGAGATAATTTTAACTAACGGTTAAATTATCAGTTTTATTTTATCATAGTTGAAAAATAAAATATGTAAACGAATTTGAAATTTTTAGGTAAATGAAGTAGATGGTAACAAAAAGATACGTACATTTACTTAAAGTTTGATCAGTTTTATAATTAATTCATTTCTTTATAGATAAAAATAAAAAGTAAAAAATATATTATATTTTGTTTTATTTCTATTTTTATTTCTTGATAAGGAAAGTAAAACTGATACACAATGAGGAAACGAACACATTTTATTTATGTTTGATCAGTTTCAGTTTTATTTTATTTTAGAAAAAAATAAATAAATATATGAGCGAATTTTTAAAAAAAGTACTTATATAAGAAAGCTGAAGAAAATAGTAACAAATCAACAAATACATTTAATTTTATGTTTAATAAATTTTATAATAATTATTTACTTTTGTTTCTTACTTTACATAAAATTTTAAAAAATAATATGTCTATTCTTCTGTTTTTTTAAAAAAATTGTTAAATTGTTTGTTTATTATAACCATAAAAATAAATTATTTCAAACATATGAATTCGGTACTATTATTATTACTATTCTATAATAATATACTAATAACTATTTTTCACCAAGTAATAGTAATAAATATAATATTACTCGGCGTAATATTATACATTTACAATATTTTACATTTGAAAATTAAGTTGTTACATCTTGAAATTTAAAGATTACCTGTGTGGAAACTAAAATTAGAAATATAATTATATCTTACACCATGCTTTTCTCAAATTTCGCTTTAAAAAAAAACATTATCTAGGATTTTTTAAAGAATTATAAACATTAAAATTAATATAAGTGTCTTTATTTTTTTATTTTGCACAATATTGCATAGATTAAACTATACATCACTTTTAAATACTTCAACTCATAAAATTTTTACAATTAAAGTACCTTTAATATAATAATAGTGGTAGTAATACCGATAATAGTGAGAAGAAAAAAAAGAATGAGTGAAAGAAATTAGTTATTACTTAACTTTGAAAACATAAAAAGTAATTTTTCTTTGAAATGAATTAAAGCTTATGAAAAACTTAAGATGAATTAAAACTTAACTTTTTCTTATTTACAAATTCTATTCTATATTAAAGAAAAGGAACTTTTTTTTCAAAAACTTGATTAAGTTACAGCGCTATTGTTTTCAAAACTGGAAATGATAATAAAATTTCAGAGCAATAATTAAAAAGTTGTTACAAAAAAAGAAAGAAGTTGTTAAAAACTTCAACTGGTGGCGAAAGTCAAAAGAGATTTGGCGAGATGTGTTGGCGACCGCAGGTTGGCGGGCGGTAACGATGAAAGAAGTGTCGGCAGCCCTCAAAAGAAAGCACATCCCAATATTCACACCTTTCTTTCAGAGAAAGCGCGCTTACCTTGAATCTCTGCTGGACGGTGATTTCCTTCTCTTCGCTGTCGATGGAAAGTTTTCCAGACAATTGCGATCCAATAAGCAAGTGAAAAATCATTAAAATGAATGAAAGCTACTTTTTTAAACTATAAATGTAAGCCATTTTTCTTAAATTTGTTAATTATTTAAATTCTGACATTGAACTTGAATAAATTATGCTAATTTGAAATTTGTTCGGCTGTCAAATGAGTTAAGTTATTAAAGGAGCGAAATATGATGTTAGGAAAATTTTTATCAGGGTTCTTTTTTAAAAACAGTGAGGAGACAAAAATG
The DNA here is from genome assembly GCF_043381705.1 of Parasteatoda tepidariorum. NCBI lineage: Eukaryota > Metazoa > Arthropoda > Arachnida > Araneae > Theridiidae > Parasteatoda > Parasteatoda tepidariorum. The sequence goes on from NC_092208.1 coordinate 93,406,595, forward strand.
AACAAACGTCGATATTTTGAACCATAAGGGTCCAGCCACAAAAAATGCTCTATCTATGTATGATACTGATATAAACAAAAAGTTCTGTTTACAGCAAGTATATAGTCTTTTCCATTATCCTGCACTTTATTTTTGTAGAAGAAATATGATTTGACTTATGAGAGTAAAATATTAATATTTACATTATTAACAAGGAGGGAGTAAAAAAAGAGATTTTTACACGCAGTGTAAAACAAATTATTAATAAGAGAAAGTATAACGAGCATTGGAATTTAAATTAGAAAAATGAATAAACGATTCAAAAGGAATGACATAATTTTTAACTATTTAAGATATTTCCTGATTTAAAACTTCATTCGCTTCAACAATATATAAATAGTAAATAACAGTCGACATGTTATCTACTAATTATATATTTGTATTTTAACATGCCGACTGTTATTCACTATTTATATTTTTAATCAGGTAATATCTTATCGCTTCAGTTTCTTGGGACTATTCATTTAATTTAATTAAGATGATTTTTAAAATTTCATTCTAAGTTGGAAAAGTTTTACAACCTGAGCGAAATCCAAATTCCTATTTCAGATATGCTTGTAACATTAATGTTTGTTAAAAATTGCAACACTATGAAGGTATAGTTAAAAATTTATGAAATTTATTCCACACATTATTGATAGTGGTACAAATAAGCATACGCAATCACTTTGCAATTCTAATAATTTGCATCTGATTATTATAATTTGTATATATTTGTATCTCATTTTACATTTCATTCAAGTTTGATTCAATTTAAATAATTCCTGCTTGGTGTTGCAATTTTCTCAAACATAAGTGTGGGGATGCTACAGGTCACAAAAAACGTAAAAAGTCGTAGAAACTCATTTCGGTTTTATTTAATTCTTCTCCCTTTCATTCAATCGTAACTAAAACTATGGTTTACATTTTAAATTATTCATATTAATTTGGAAAATAAAAGCAAAAACATATCCCTGTAACTTAAGTGTAGAGAGTAACCCGGCACTAGTGGTAATTACCAGGACGGCCGGGTCTCTACTTTAACAGAGACCCGGCACTTACTTACACATATACACACATCCTTACATTCCTTTAATTCTCCCCTCTTTCGTATATATTCCCAAACTGTAAATATCCTTTAGTGTTTATTTTCCCATTGTACTTTAATTTTACCTTTTTTTTATGTACTTATTACTTGTAATTTTGTCATTACCTAATAATGGCAAAGTGCCATTTTTTCTTTTTTATCTCACGAACTCCATTTTGCTCCCCAAAACTTTATTTTTGTCATGTATGTTTCTTAGTCTAATTTCAGGATGAATGGGAAAAGGGCCGTAAGTCCTCACACGCCCAGTTCCATTACAACGAGTAAACGAATGAAGCAAAAACACTCTTTTCCTTCACTTTCAATAGTAAACTTTAAAAAAAAATTATTAAAAGTTGCTAATTTTAATCTCTTTTAATGAAATTTTGAATTTTATTAGTTCCATTTTTTGCCCTTATTCGTATGCAAGCCTGTTAGTGTATTTGGTGAAAGTGGTGGCGAGCTTAGTTATTTCACTTTTTATTTTCAAATTTCATTTCGCTGAAATAAAGGCATTCGCAACAAAATGCATTTATATATTTATTTGATATTATGCGCTTACAAACAATATGTTTTTAGAACTAAAGTGGTAGCCACATTAGATATTTATCAACTTAGCTAAAACGCTAACTCTCTATCACATTTTTGATATTCTAAACTAGTGATTCCCTAAGGGTGTTTCCGCGCAGCTTTACAATTCGGTAGAAGAGGTTCCCGAGAGTAGAATAATTTTTTTCAACCAGTAATGATGCTGAAAGTTTTAATTATATTTAAATCCAATCAATAATTCATTATTTATTTATTATTTCTGTTACCTTTATCAAGTTATTGAATGTAAAATACCAATAAAAAGGAAATAGCAAAGCTAATTTTTTTTAAGAAAAATACATAATTGCTCTAAAATAACAATATCTTGGGTAAATTATAAAAGCATTTATAAAAAATGGCATTGATGGTTTGGACAAAAATATGGAGATACTTCTATACTAACTGTATATAAACACTATTTCTTTCAGCAGCAAATGTTTTTAAAAATGTTACATAAAAAATCTTATGACATCATTCAAAAGTTCGAAGCTTTTAACATGGATCAAAATAATTAGAGTAAGTTAGTAATTTCTTTCTAGTTTCAATACCAGCAGTTTTGAAATCATTCTATTGAATTGCAATATTTATATTAGAAGGGCTATTCCACGGTAACTTACGTTACATTCACACAAACTTTATTGTATTGAGAACTTAGAAGCAAACAAATAATATGAATACACATATTAAAATAAAGTGATTTCTTTAAATTACAATCAAAACCAAAAGGAATATAATTAAAATAATTATTATTTTTCAATTTAAACAGTGTAAAAGCCTGAAATTAGTGTGGTAACTTACGTTACCGAAAGAGGAATGGCATAAATTTGCAATATACTTGAAGGCAAAATTCTGTTCTTACATAAAAGTTTCATGATTAGGATTATATGTATAATTTTTCTGACATGTTTAAATATTTCTTATGCCTAGATTTAAGACTTTATTTCAAAAGTTAAATTAAATATAATTTTTTAAGTGGGTAACTTACGTTACAGTAACTTACGTTACGAAATTCCCTTTGTATCAAACTTTTATCAAATAATGTACAAATGCAAATTAAGTTATTTAAACAGTATAGTGCAAGGGAGAAAAAGTGTACATGAAGTAAATTCAGATACTTTTGATTCACACATAACTGCAAACTTATTAAGTCCTCTGTTATTAACTAGTACAGGGGGCTCAATTCTTTTCACCATGCTTTCTTTCTGGTAGAATATTTCATCTCTTTTTCCTGGTCATTTCCAATAGATTCCCACAGCAGCCATTACATTGACTTTAAATTCTTGCTCTTCAACAGACATTACCACACCAGGATATAACTNGAATGGTTTTTTTTAAAAATTGTACTGAAAAAGGAAAGTAGTTTCTAACTTTCTCATTTTGGTCGATGCAAATTTTACACGAGTAATAGGTCTGAGATAATCTTTTAAATTTTACCAACAATTTAGCCGTGTAAAATATCTAACTATATTTTTAATAATAACAGAGCGATTTTAAGTTTGGTCCTTTTAATGTTAATTTCACTTTTTGCGTTTTTAGTCATATCCTTAAAACTAATAGAAAAATGCAAAAAAAATTGCACCCACTCATGAGACTCGTTTACCAAAAGATAATTTCATGCAAAAAAAATTTTTTAATAGTTATTTATTATTTCTTATTATTGAATTTAATACTGGATGAAAAAATTTGAATGATGAGCCATCCATTTTTTTATACCATATTAATCTATGAATTTTTCTAGAGTAAAATCTGAAGCTACAATTGTTTTCATTAAGTAGTTTCATTAAGTTAAGTTTACGAAAAATTATAATTATTTTTAAAAATATGATTTGGCAACAATGAAAAAAAAAAGATATTTAAATGGAAAGATTAATGTCTAAAGTTGGTAAACTTACAAAAAAGTTGACTTACGCAAGCTTAGCGTAAATTTCATTTATGATATTTCGTTGTTTTGATTCGGTATCGTTTTCTTTTTTGTTTTTAATTATAAAATACGTTTCTTTTTTAAGTCGTATGCCGATTTATTCCTAATTTGGTAAAGAGATTAGAATAAAATATATTTAAAAGCATGCCAGAATTTATAAAAACATATTTGGATTGAATGTGGTTTTAATTTTATTTTTTAATTGATTTATTCCACAGTTGATTCAGTTTCAGTAATGTTCATAAGTATACATTAATTAGGAATAATATATTTATCAATTATTCAATATGTATTTCAATAACTAAAGAATAAAAATATAAATGAAGATAATTGTTATGTAAAGGGTTTTTTAATCGTCTTGAACCAAACTCTTGTGAGGTCAACGACGATTATCTGTAATATTGTTGATGTTTCAAAAATCACTGCAATGAGTATAAAGACATTAAGAGCTGTCGAATACGTAGCTGAACTTTTTAAGCGTCTTAAAATATCTCAGTGTCTTATATATCATCCTAAAATCTTAATTTTAAAACTAAATTTTTGGTCATGTGTGATTCCCAGAACTATTTAATATACTTTTTACGGAAACTATAATTACAAATTTTTCCTATTTTTCGTCAAAAGAGAATAAGAATGATAGTGACCAAGGAAACTTTCTCAACAGTTTATTATTTCCAGAATTTAATCTGTTTGAAAGAAACATATCATTGCTTGAAAGCTAAAACGCAAATTATTTAACTATTATTATTTATTTGAGCTTAGTGTTGATAGCGGTATCAAGGATATAACATTGGAAGTCATTTTTATACAATAAATCCAGACGCAGTTGGTTTGTCGTCGGCCTTCTGAGCCCAAGTCTGCGGGTTCGATTCCCGGCCCAGACACCGGATTTTCGGGATGCAGAAAATCCTCAGCGGCCATGTCATATGATTATGCGGCACGTAAGAGATCCTTGGAGTGCCTTATTGACTCTTGGCATTTCCGGCAAAATTAAATTCCTAGTGCAGTTTAGCATCCAAATAGAGTCTCGGTGCTGCCATCTAGTGTGGCAGAAACTAGACGTCCAAATTAACATGACCAACGGTATCTCACTCATTGTGGTGGTCCTGAAAGAGTGGATACCACCTCTGGAGAACGCACTAGGTCTGCTCATCGGAAAGACCGATTGTGCGGCTCATTGGAAACAATAAATAAAAGAAAAAAAAACAAAAACAATAAAGTCATTAAATCATATAGCTTGAATAATTTATTTTTAAGCAAATTATTTAATAATTTTCAAAAAACAAGAGTGTTAAAATAAACTCTATCGAAGTACGCCTGAAGTAAGCTCTAAAATGTATCTAGAGTAAATTTTGGAATCGATAAATAAAAAATACATTTTCAAACAATTACGAGTAGGACGGAAACGTTAACTTGTTTGAACTAACTGTTCTTGAAACTATTTAACTTTGATTCTTGGTGTTCGGGAACATTCCATTTTCTCAATCGACTTTTGAAATTTCAATCGCAAAACGGAATATTTTTATGTCCTTAAAAATGTTTTTAAGGCTAACAGAGCAAAAAAAAGTTGTACTGCATTGATTTTTTTAGGAAGTCATGACTAATTATTATTTTTTCAACTCAAGAGCCTATGCCATTATCTTGCTTAAAACTTATTTTAATATCGCTTAAAAGATAAAAACTTCACTGAATTAAAAAAAATGTTAGGATGACAATAAAAGTAGACTTGTTTTGAGCGTTCAAAAATTGAAGTCACAAATCATTCAGTCCTATCGAGTCTTGAGAATAGGTGCTAATCTTTGAGAGCTCGAAACATGTCGACATTGATTTTCATCTTCATCATTTTGAAGCCAATGAAGTTTTAATCAACTATACTCTGCTACAGTTGAGTCTCGATTATTAGTTTGATAGGAATTTTATGCTCGAAGAAGTAAACATCTGTATTTTAATATTTTAACAAGTTTCATGCTGTTCTTAGTTCTGCAGTTCTTACATTTTATCTTCTTAATTTTGCTGCCACCATTTCAGAGCCTAATGGATCTTACGAACTCTGTTTAAAAGGAGAGTATCGTATAAGATATATGAAGTGATGAGGAGAATCGTAAAACAAGTTTTTGTAAATTCAGAGAAAACAAAACAAAGAAATCATAGTGGATCGTAATTGAATAACATGCGCAGCGAAATTTTGTGGTAAATTTGCGAAAATAAGTTTAAGAATATATCGAAACATCAAGATGCTATTTGCAAATTATCTTTATCCAAAGAAAACCATGTAACTTAAATGCTTAGCAGAATTAAGAGATATTTTAAACAATGAATCCGACAATATGCAACATATTATTACAACATGTTTTTCTTAGACATGAATATTTCAATGTTTCTAAAATGCCATTTAACATTCACCCATTTCTCTAGTTATGGAAAAAAGAAATATCGTAAATTATAGAAANATATATATATATATATATATATATATATATATATATATATATATATATATATATATATATATATATATATATATATATATATATATATATATATATATATATATATATATATATATATATATATATATATATATATATATATATATATATATATATATATATATATATATATATATATATATATATATATATATATATATATATATATATATATATATATATATATATATATATATATATATATATATATATATATATATATATATATATATATATATATATATATATATATATATATATATATATATATATATATATATATATATATATATATATATATATATATATATATATATATATATATATATATATATATATATATATATATATATATATATATATATATATATATATATATATATATATATATATATATATATATATATATATATATATATATATATATATATATATATATATATATATATATATATATATATATATATATATATATATATATATATATATATATATATATATATATATATATATATATATATATATATATATATATATATATATATATATATATATATATATATATATATATATATATATATATATATATATATATATATATATATATATATATATATATATATATATATATATATATATATATATATATATATATATATATATATATATATATATATATATATATATATATATATATATATATATATATATATATAAACCAAGTGAAAATTCATTAGAATTACCATACCCTCTACATTTTATTCAGGTATTTTTTTTAAAAATTCTTTTGCTTAGAAGATTCAATAAGAGATGTAAAAATGATTATCCCTAAAATTTGTATATAATTATAATAAGTTACGTAAATTCGATTTTAGTATGAAATCCTTTGTAGAAATGAAATAAGTTACGTAAATTCAATTTTAGTACGAAATCCTTATATAAATGAAACAAGGACAACGTAAAAAAATAATGTCAGATAAAAAGTTCGCGTGTTCAAATTCTAATAAGCTTGAGAAATCGTAAATAATTTATAAATAGATTCAGATTTTCTTTTCAAAAGAAATTGATTAAATAGAAAACTATCTTCGCTTTAAAGTTTGAAAACATCTAAAAAAATATCTTTTGCCTAGAAACTTCAAAGTATTTTTCTATTAACTATTAATTAAATGAAGTTCTCCTAGCAATCACGAATTTCATTATTTTTATTGTCTGAACTTGGTTGTTTTATAACGGAGTAAAATTAGGCATTGCTCTCTTAAATTAGCTCATAGTTATCTTAAATTATTCATTTGAGACGGCGACATTGCTCGATTGTTTTTTGCAACTATCGCCAAATACAGTGCCGAATTAACCATTAGGCCAGACTAGGCCATGGCCTGGGGCCCCCAATGATTAGGGGCCCCCTTAAAATGAATTTTTTGAAAATAAATTTCAAAAAATTAAGAAAAATAATGATTTTTTTAAAAAAAAATCAATTTCAAATATATATCAATAAAATACGATAATTTTTATATATAATGTTAATCATATTTATTTATTACTTATTAAAATTTAATTTATTATTATTTATTTTAATTTTAAATATGCTTTTTTAAATGAAAAGATATATAAATACTTTTATATTTGAATAAATAAAAAATATACGAGAAAAAAATTTAGTCTAAGGGCCCTAAAATATTGAATGGCCTAGGGCCCCACGTACGCTTAATCCGGCTCTGGCCAAATATATATAGCTTCCTAGCTCCCTTAATGTATGATGCAATCTTTTCGAAATTTTGTCTACCCTCCCTCCTATTTTGATGGTCAGAAATAAAATTATATAAAAAGAAATTTATGTTTATTCAGAAAAAGTACGTTTTTGTGTCTGATTTCGTAACTTAATCAATAGTTACCATGAATTAATTAGCATATTTGAAGTCACACCCAGGAACCATTAAGATTGACACTTAGTACGTGAAAATCCGATCATTAGAACGAAAGTTATTCAGGGTGATATCTTTTTCATTTTGCGCACTGCACATTCACCAAAAACAAATTCAACACTAGTCTAGATAATGATTCGAGACTGCTAAATTCAGTTCGGAATTGATATCTAGATTATGATTATTGATGAAAAAAATACATTTCTTCCTATGAAATCGTTTCAAATTAAAATAGTATTCTTGTTTGCAATTATTTTTATATACTTCATCTGTAAAGTAAAGGTTTTGCCGAAAGACAGTTGATTAGAGTTCTATACCCGAAAAAAATTGGGAACCACGGTTCTAAACTATGAATATTTTCTAACTATTCTTTATCTTACTACAAAATGTTGTGCAAATGCAAAGTCCGAGAGGAATAGGTTAACCGCCCTAATGAAATTTACACACTCACGTTTAAAATGAGAAGGAATAAAAAAAAAAAAAAAAAAGTGAAAGAAGGAAGGAAAACTATCCATTAAAATATTTCTCCCTTTTTGAAGAGGGTCGTAAGCTTTAATTTTTAAAAAAAATCACCTCCATTATTTTAATTCTATTTATACGTATTTTTGAATAAATCATTGTAATAAGTAATTAAAAAAATTATTTTCTTGTTTAGCATAGATGCTAAGATCTCCTGTTTAAATGGGAGATTTTTGTCCCCCAACATATGTAAAATGATAATAAATTTTACGATTCCCATTTCTATTTATTACTAAATAAATTTGATTTACAATGATTAAGATCAGGTAGATAAGGAATACAAATCGGGTACGTGAAGCTTTTAATTGTTGGAAAATTATTTTAATTATTACTTTGATGTCTCTTATAACATCTCGGGAAATAAGGATTATTGAATTGGCCTTTATGGTATTGTTTTCTGTTTAGTTGAGCAACAAGCAATGGTTGGGAAAACTACAACTACAAGTACTTCACTACAAATGTAGTTAACTGCACCCTTTTTTTTTAAATGCAGTTCTTACAAACTACATTCGAAACGGAACCACTTCTTCACTACTTTTAAGAGAACAGCTTTACTTAATTGAACTTAATTTACATCCATGTTCAAAATGGTTCTGAATAAAAATTAGTTTATTTAAACATGAGGCATTATTAAGAAATATTTAGTCATGTTTACATAGCTAATTTGTTATTCTAAGTCATTTTTTTTGTTCTTTTAACCTTCATCTTTTCATGCCTTTCTCGGCAGCGAATATTTGAATTTATTGTAAGGGAAATCATTAAATATTTGTTATTTTGTTAAGTGTTTATTTGTTATTTTGTTATGTGCTCTCTTATTTCCTCTAAGAAATGCAGTCTATCGAAAATATTCGCTTCCATCGAAATAACATCAATACGTTTCATGAGTCAAGAGAAGGAATCCGGACTTCTGCTCGGTATTCCGGAACGAACTTATTGCAATTCTTGAGGATCTGGTTTTCGCGGTTTATTGATATCTGGATCTTTTCGGATAGTAAAAGTGCTATCCAGCACCTGGCCGATTGGCATAATGTCAGGGACAGTGGTGGTGCTGACATTCCCAGGAAACTAAAACGTCTTTCCCTTTCTCATCGAATCCACTTTCAGTGGATTCTGTAACATGTCGATATAGCTGGAAATGAGATTGCTGACAGTTTGGCCAAAGCAGCTGCTGAAGAGGCCATTAAGACTGTCACTCCTCTTACTTACTTGGAGCATTTTTCTAAATGTAAGGCAAAATACATGGCCATTTGGACGGTCCCGCTGGTACACTCATGGTATCAGAGTAGGTGCCCAGGGGGCTCCTTGCCTCGGGGCAGCAGTAGACGAGAATAAACTGCCATTATTCATTTCCTCAGTCGACATCTGTCATCAATGACTTATAACGATGGTAATAAACACTTCGAAATCTGCACTAAGTGTTCTGCTGCCCAGGCCTCCCCTGACCACATTTTATCTCGTCTGGGACTTAGCAGGCAGGACCTGGTTCAAGCTCCCCTGTTGGTGCTAGACTTTCTCAGAGTGAACGAGCTCATGGACCTGATCTAGCTCTGGTGGTCAGGGGGATGAAAATAACAACATGAGTGTTCTTTCGCATTTGTAGATGCGGTTAAAAGGATAAAATATATATTATTCGTAATGGCTAGTTTAAATATAAGTACTTAATTCTCATTAATGCTTGGCCACAGGAGCATTCTCATCCAACCCACGAAGATTTTTATAATAATCGTATTCGAAAAATTATGTATAATGGAGGAAACAACATTTAGGAGCACAGCAATATAGCTTCTTGATATGGGTTTGCACCCTCCTCTCCTCTCATCCACAACTGGGTTCGGGGGGTAGAAAAAAAGTTATCGCCTTTTATTTATAGTTGGTTTGTTCAGCTTTTTTGTATCATTGATTAACAGTAACTGTACTATTAAGACTTTTCATTGACAATACATTTACATCATCCAATGTTGATTAAATCTGTTAACACATTTTGTAATAGAAAGAAATAATAAAATGGAGTTTCGTTATATGCAGAGCGTATCGCAACCAACTGTACATGTAGAATTGTCCAACAGCCGGTTCACAGGTGACGTATTTCCCAACTATCACTTTGCTTCTTATGCACATGCGTTGGATCTTAATGCATATGATATGCTATATTTGTAATATAAGTTGTTTTTCTGGTATAGCACACCGCACAGAACGCGCATAAGCAGACCATACCACGGATTGGAAACTTGGCGATTGCAGGTTGGAATTGGCGATATTAACGCGTAAATGTGGTGGGAGAACGAAATTATATTAGCCTAAACCGCAATTCGATATTCTTTTTCTCCTCGTCGACTAACCATGATCCATGATACATAAAGTAAGGTAAATAAATTAATAAACGCTTCTGCATGTGTTTTTCGTTAAAATTTCACATATTTTCAGAATAAGTTATTCGTCTTATCCCTTTTAGAAATTAATTGGAATTACAGTTATATTCCAATATATATATATATATAGGGACGGCATGAGTGGTCGTCTTAAATAAAAGACACTGTTCTTTAACAAAAACATATATTAAAGACTAAATTTTTACATAAACACGGACGATTAAAACACATAAATAACAAAATATAATAAATGAGTAAGAGTTCGTCTTTGCGATCATAACTCCTCTTTGGAGTTCATATCCGTCTGTTTCGGTTCGTTATTCGAATTTCCCTAATGTCTTAGGGAAATTCCCATTGCTTCCTAGTCGTGCACAGGGATCAGCTTGCGGCTTACATTGACTGGTGGGACTTCTAGCTTAAGACGACTTCTAACTGACTGATTTGATAACTGAGATCAGGTTAGAGCTTTGTATACAGGAACTGGCACCACACACATATATGTATATATGACTCGTGCATTATATATATATA